>NC_085873.1:32044351-32049351 GCF_034702125.1 Engraulis encrasicolus | reverse complement strand
AGCTCTAATAAACCAAATGGTATTCAAACTTTTGACTGACTTTTCCTCCCATTTTTTTTTAATGCAGTACTTTTACTTCTACTTCTACTTTTTACTCAAGTAGCAAAACTTGCAATACTTCTACTTGCTTTACTTAAGTACAACACATTTTGAATACTTTTGTCCTTCTACTTGAGTAAGGTAAGGAAAGGTTACTTTTGACTTTTACTCAAGTCATTTGACAAGATGATACTGGTACTTCTACTCCACTACTTTTCTCCAGTACTTTATACATCTCTGCTGTATGCACATGCCCACCACCGAACACACTTGCACATACTGTAATTGCACACACACATGTACACCGCTGAACATACACCTGCATGTCTATACAACACACACACACACACACACACACACACACACACACACACACACACACACACACACACACACACACACACACACACAAACACACACACACACACACACACACACACACACACACACACACACACACAGTGTGCACCCACGCAGTGTGCACCCACGCAGTGCCGGTTCAAGGTATTTGGGGGCCCTTGGCATAGGAGGACTTAGGGCTCCTGCTAATCACGCCACTTTGTATGAACACACAAACACACGTCTGCAACAACCTCTAAACATTCCCAAGCACACACATACAGGCGCATACTGTACACACATGGGCACATACGGTACAAGCTCACAAACTCAAACACACACACACACACACACAGAAAATACAGTAGAAACATAATGCAAGAGAGTAGGAGGGAGAGAGACAGATGGAGGGAGAGAGAGGGGGAGAGAGAGAAGAAAGACAGGAGGAAAGGGAGAAAGAAAGAAGGAAGGAAAGAAAGAAAGGAAGAAAGAATGAAAGAAAGAGCAAGAGAGAGTCAGACAGACAGACAGATAAAATTAAGACAGGAAGAGTGGGAGATAGATTCATAGATAGATAGATAGAGAGAGAGAGAGAGAGAGAGAGAGAGAGAGAGAGAGAGAGAGAGAGAGAGAGAGAGAGAGAGTGGGAGGAAGAGAGGGAAGATTGGATGAGGATGAAAGAGAGAGACAGACAGGCGAGAGAGTGGGAGGAAAACCACTGAAAACTGAAATGAAAACCGAAAAGACACGGAGGATGTGTGTGTGTGTGTGTGTGTGTGTGTGTGTGTGTGTGTGTGTGTGTGTGTGTGTGTGTGTGTGTGTGAGAAGGCGTGAGTCATTCCACCCGTCTGAAATCTGGCAGCCCCTCTGACAGAAACATGAGCGCTGCTGCTCCATCTGTGTGTGTGTGTGTGTGTGTGTGTGTGTGTGTGTGTGTGTGTGTGTGTGTGTGTGTGTGTGTGTGTGTGTGTGTGTGTGTGTGTGTGTGTGTGTGTGTGTGTGTGTGTGTGTGTGTGTGTACATGTACATGCAGAAGTTGTGTGCTTCCGCTGAACTGTACAGTACATTTGTGTGTGTGTGTCTGTGTGTGTGTGGGGAGGGGGGGTGTATGTGCATACTGTATGTGTACGTGAATATGTGTGTTCCATCATAGCCTACATGTTTCATCGTAGTCAAAAGAATTTACCTTGAGGCAAATTGTTGTTTTTGGAGTGTGTTTTAGTTCAGTGTGTGTGTGTGTGTGTGTGTGTGTGTGTGTGTGTGTGTGTGTGTGTGTGTGTGTGTGTGTGTGTGTGTGTGTGTGTGTGTGTGTGTGTGTGTGCGTGCTCGTGTGCGTGCGTGTGTGCGTGAGAATGTGTTTATGTGTGCATGTGCAAATGCATGTTTGTGTGAATGTGTGTGTGTGTGTGTGTGTGTATATATGATTCACATAGGGCTTATTGGCAGCCAGGTGTGTGTGTGTGTGTGTGTGTGTGAGTGTGTGTACAAGGGTGCCCCCAGGTGTTTGGCCATACACACCATGTGTACCTTGACGGGAGAGGGTGTTTTTTTACATTACACCTATTGTCTCTTCAGTGGTGGCAATACAACATAATATGAGAAGAAGCATTTATGTTCAAATACACGACTGATTTACAAACACAGATACTTTTGGCTGCTACTAGTAACGTGCCCACTTCTGATGAAATTATACAATATATCAGTGGAATTGTAGCTGGCTACTAGAGGCGTAAATCACAGGCTCCATGACGATACGGTTCGATATCGATTTCTTCCCTAGTAACAGAGAACGTAAAGAGAACGTTTGACTTTTGGTTCTCTAAAGGTTGGGGCTATAACCAAACCAAAATCTACCACTTAGAAACGTTCCCTTTAGTTGCAGTAAAAACCAAGCAGCCATTGGTTCCGGTTTGGTTCTGGATACGTTTTGGATATGTAATTTTTGGTTTCGGTTCTCACTGGGTTGTCAGGAAAGTTTAATTTAAGTTCCCAGAACGATATATGTGTGGTTCCCATTCCATTCCCTCGCCGTTCTCTCACCGTACCTTTATTGCTTTTCATGTTTGTTCCCTCATCGTTCCCATATGGTTCCCATAACCTTGATGGTTACATTATAGGTCTGGTCATGTCTGGTTCCCTAGACGTGCTCCTGATGTTCCCCCAACTTTGTTAAAGGGACACTGTGTGAGATTTTTAGTTGTTTATTTCCAGAATTCATGCTACCCATTCACTAATGTTACCTTTTTCATGAATACTTACCACCACCATCAAATTCCAAGTATTCATTATGACTGGGAAAATTTCACTTTTCATACATGAAAAGGGGGATCTTCTCCATGGTCCGCCATTTTGAATTTCCAAAAATAGCCATTTTTAGCTGCAAAAATTACTCTACTTGGACCATACTAGAAAATATTTGTTTATTACTTAGTAAACTTTCATGTAAAGATCAAATTTGGCAATAGGCAGCCCAGTTTCAATGAGCAGCATAGTTGCAGTACCTTTTTTGACCATTTCCTGCACAGTGTCCCTTTAATACTGTGTTGTTCAGAGCAGAAGCAATGATGAGTGTCCACCCGATTAAATCATATACGTCTACATATTAGCAACAGTATTTCCTCCAGATTTAATCATGTACACAATCCTTTTTTTTAAATTCCATTTCATTCATTTATCTCAACTTGGTTGGGTTGATCTGAGGTTTGGCTGTGCACACAACATCACACAAAAGATGTGGTGAGTGAAATAAATAACTTGAGAACTTGTTACACCTTTGCCGGTAACAAGCAGGCCCCTCACAACCAATCTGTCCATCAGCGCCTGGCCAAACCTAATTACTTAGGGCTGGTATATCATGATTCAATTGCTTGCACCTGAAAAACTCCCAATCAATCTGGTCACATGGTACTCTTGAGCCTGTATATAAACCTGGACTGTCAGAGTGCTTTAGTTATTTGCCTGCCTGCCTGCTGGCTGGTCAGCATGGCACAGCATAGCGCTTGTTTACCTGCTTTGCAAGCAAGCTAATAGCGCTTTTGGCTTATGGCATTTGTTAGCTACATCTTGTGCCTTGCTTTGTGAGCTAGTCAGCATATGTTACATTGCTTGCTCCATTGTGCTCTTGATGTAGATGGTATGATTATCTTTTGACTTCATTATGGAAAACATTTGGTATTAATCCCTACTAGATTGTGTTCATACATGCTCAGCTGATATTTCTCTCACATTGTGGCACAATACAGCATAGACGAAACTATAATATAAAGCCGGTGAGAGAACAATAAGGGAACAATAAGGAGAGAACAGTGACGGTGAGAGAACAATAAGGGAACGGAATGGGAACTACTCATATAACATTCTAGGAACGAAAATTAAACTTTCCTGGCAACCAAGTGAGAACGGAAAAATAACCAAACATGACTCTCTGGGGAGTAGAACTAAACTGGAACCAAGGGCTTGTGTTCCAGGAACCTTCGTAGAACTAAAAATTGTTAGTAGGGTTGAGTCAGTGATTTTGCGAGTTTGATTATTTTCAATACTTAAGAACGCCCCACGATATGATATGGTTCGATTCAATTTTTTCCAATTACTTTTCCACTTCTATTATGATATGGAGCTAGGGCATTGGGCAGGGGCCAGTGATTCGATTATTTTCTATACTCAAAAAATGCCTCACGATATGATACGATTCGATTCGATCGTCGGCTGTAGGATTGATGCGTCAATACATATCGATTATACACCCTTACTGGCAGCAAAGAACATCATTGGCTGCCCCTTTCCATCCCTGGGGGGCCTTTACAGCACCCGCAGCCTAAAAAAGGCCAAGTGCATTCTGGGAGACGATTCACACCCAGGTCACAATCTGTTTGAACGGCTACCATCTGGCAAGAGATACAGGTCCATGAAAACCAGGACAAACAGACTAAAAAACAGTTTCTACCCAGCGGCCATTACAGAACTTAATGTTGCTACCAAAGCATAGTCTTTTTTATACATATACTATTTTTCTTTTTTAAATTTTTTATTATTACCTCAACAAGGAATGCTCAATTTCGTTGTGCTCGTCACAATGACAAATAAAAGATATTGTATTGTATTATATACTGCTACCTCCAGTCAGACATACAGAACTAGTCGAGTCGTAGTTAGTTAGCGAGGACAGCTTCCCATTACCCGTCTAGAATGACCAACACTCCCTGCGTTGCTGATGGCAGAAAATCAAATTACTAAAGTTAATGTTAAACAGGCATTGTAATCGTAAAACTAATTGTAGTCAGACGTCAACTAGCAAGAAGGCATGGAATGGATAGCTGCACAAAGGTAAGTCGTTTCCTTCATCATTAAAGAGATACTCCGGGATTCTTGACATTGGACCCTATTTCCTAGTTAGTCAGAGTCTTGTAGACATGTGGAGATACTCTGTTTTATAATCCAAGCAGTCCTTGTAATTCCAGAGATCGCTGTGCTAAGCTAGCACAAGAGAACAACTTTTTTGCGTTTTGATGTCTACCCTACTGTTCAAGTCAGCAGGCACACCTGTATGTGTGTACGTGTCCATGTGTGAACTCTACATGTCCATGTGTGTTCGTGTGCCTCACGTTTTGACATAACAGTCTGAG
>NC_085873.1:32029351-32036851 GCF_034702125.1 Engraulis encrasicolus | reverse complement strand
CAAATTAACTGTGACATTGGTAACTATTAAACAAACAAATTGGTTATCTAACAACTAATATCATTGGTTAAGAACAAATTGGTTGATTTAACAAAGATATTGGTTAACTTTAATAACAGATTGGTTGAAAAATGACTAATATCATTGGTTAAGCAAATGTTAACTAAGAGATTGGTAACTGACGCAGGTCTGACGCTCAACGTCAAGTACGTAACTCTGCTTCTCAATTTTCTGACAAAGCCGCCATCTTGGTGCTGCAGGAAAGCCGTTTGAGATATTGGTGGAATTCAAACACTTTGTGAGGTAAGTTCGTTTATTTTCAATGTTTCGTTAATAATTTCAAGACAATGCCAAATATACAGTGAATAACGAAACAGTTTCTTGTTCAGGATGGTAATTTGCAATGAATTTGTCTTCAGACCATACCTCCGCTAACAGGCCACTATTATAACTACCGGTATGCTAACTTAGCCCTAGGTTGTTTTCACAACTTTGTTGGAAAGTTTGTGTTTTGTTAGAAACAAACTCTACGAAATGTACAATATAGATTTGCTCCGAAAGAGCTATAAAACTTGTCCAGTGGTGCCAAAACACCCATGTCAGAGTCAAGACCTAGCTAAATGTCCGCTAGCAACATAGCTATCAGTGGTTTCTGGAGGAGGGCCGAAGGGAGTGCTTCCCCGCCGGCCAGAGATTGTTTGCGCCTGTAGCAACCCAATGTAAGTAGGCTGCCGGATGTGAGTGCCCGGATATCCGCCCGAGTATTTACGTCTATTTTACCTCAGCTACTCGATTTCGGTCGTGTATTTACGACAGTTTAACCTCAGCTACTTGATTTCGGTCCGATTTGAGTCTGACTGAAGATGGAAGGGAGTTGTCGTGCGTAAAGAGCCCACAGCACATCGCCGTTTTGGCGACACCAGAGTTCCTTGATCTCCCAGTCAGAAGAATAGGCTAGGCCCGGTGACCAATAACATCAAAATAATAATAATAATAAAAAAAATGAAATTATAACTTAAAAGCGAATTGATTTGGGTGTGAACATTAAACTGTCTCAACCGGGCACCCAAAGGGAATTCATCAAAAGATAACGGCGTTACTTTCTCGTCGGCATTATTTTGTTTTTATTATCCAGGAGGACTGAGCTGAAAACTGCAGCAGTCACCTTGCACAGTTCTAGCTGCTCCGAAGCACGTGCGTGTCTAAGCAAATCATCCTGCCCATTCGCAACGTTAAATAAAAAGTTTTGCACAAGACTATAGCCTAAAATAGATGCACTGTCACAGACACTGGAATAGCCCGTTTCGGAAGGCATTAAAGTCACGAGTTTACAGTCTAAATGTAGCTAGCACTCGGGAAGTTTCTGAGTTTTATTCCTTACTATAGTGAAACATAACATCAGGATATCCTATAAGTTAAAAGAATATCTGGGCATAGCCTTCTCTCTGAGTTAGAAAACAGCAGCTAGGCCTAGGCTATGCCGCATATTGTGTAGTTATTAGGCCTATTTGGTGGTGCAAAAACAACACGCGATCCATGCCGCATATTGTGCCATTATTATTGGTGATGCCGAAACAACAAAGCCAGATTGGTGACTAGAGCCTGCCTAGTACATTTAGACATAGCCTACTCATTTGATTGTGCCATGTACATTTAAAAGTGTCAGTGCAGAATTAAACTGGGCGCTGAATATAAATATTGGAACCATTTTCCCTCCGTGTCTAGATACAGTCAGAGGCGCGCGCGCACGCTCTTATTTCTGTATTATATGAAAATATCCTAAAACGGTCACAACATCAGAGGACCTTCGTGGTGGAGGATACTTGCGGCGGGGGCCGAGACCGAGTTGTTACAGGACACTCTTAATATTATTGAAGGGACAGACCATGCTCGATACTTTACCCGGTCTAAATGTAGCACTCGAAAAGTTATGCCGCATATTGTGCCGATTATTTGGTGATGCCAACAACACGTGAAACTAGGCACATTGGAGACTGCAGCCTATATAATTTAGACATCGCCTATTCATTTGATTGTGCTACTAAACTTAGACTAAAAGTGTCAGTAGATTACAGAATCAAACGGGACGCTGAAATATTGGAGCCAGTAAATTCGTGTGCAGTGGATATTGTGCAGATGTGTGTGCGCGCGCACAACTAATTTCTCTCCCATCTCTTTGCTCATCAAGCCTCCGATCTCCAAAAAGACACGGGCACTCAGGATAACTGTTTACACGAGCTGTTTAAATAGGCCTAATGTGATGCACATTCTTCATGACATGGCATGGTTTGGCCACCCTAAATTCAACATGACTGCATTCGCACATATCGTTTAAACATCCATGATGGAATTGTCACTCTTAATGTGCAAGTATTGGATATGAAAAAAAGATCCTAAAACGGCCACAACACCAGAGGACCCGTGGTGGTGTGGTGGATATTTGCGGCGGGGGCCGAGGCCGAGTTGTTACGGTAGGCCACAATCACCGTCAGGCGACACAGCGCGACTCACATAGGGTAGCTGTGGTACCGCAAAGCATTCCTGATGGTGGAAATGAATGCAAATACATGCAAATACTCTGGCGGATATCCGGGCACTCACATCCGGCAGCCTACTTACATTGGGTTGCTACAGCGCCGGCCTCTTCACCTGAAAGAGCTAGCGCTGCATGATGAGGTGGTTCGCTAGCAACAATTAGCTATAGTCTAACGGTTAAATCATGTTGCCTTTGTTGAGGGATGTTTGAAATAGCCCGATGTATTCATAACTGAATATTGGTTTCTTGTTAGAAACGAACACATTTTGGATATAATTTTGTTCTGAAGTTACAACATGCCAAGTTAGTGTTGTAAGACTGTTGGCGCCAAAGTTAAGAGCTAGCTAAATGTCCGCTAGCAACATTAGAGCTAGCCAAACTGAATAATGAATCTCTTGTCCGCTAGCAACATTAGCTAGCTAAAGTCTTTTTTTTTGTTAGAAACGAACTCCCTTTGAGTATAATTATGCTCTGAAGATATCCAGTTAATGTACTTGAGCCAAAGTAAAACACAAATACCAGAGAGAATAGCTAGCCAGAAGTTCGTTAGCAACATCAGCTTATCTTTTAGCTGACTCAGAAGCTTGAAGTAGCCACAACTTATGCCTGATTTTTATTGTTAGAAACGAACTCATTTTGACTATACACTTGCTCTGAAGTATGTTTTAACACATGTGCCTTTCCCTGTTCGTTGTGTAAAGGAAGTGAGTAAGTAAACTGATTCTGAACTTGTTATTGTGCACACAGTGTGCTGTTTTGTCCCATTCTGTTACTGCCAACTCTGTGGGCTGTTCTCTCTGTTCAGGGAGAAACCACTGTCAGCCATCAGATCGTGTTCTTTTCAATAAATAGGCATTACCTATTTGACAGATTTCTCCTGAAATAATGAGCCCAGAAACACCCAGATGTGTAGAGTGCTTAATTTTTGGCTTGATCAAAGATGCTTAATTTGTATGGTTACTGCAATAAATATTTAGATTTCTTTGCCCATCCTTTTTGGATCTACTAGTAGGCCTAGTGATTTTAGAGGTCTTAACAAGTGGGCTATGCATCAGATTTCATTTCAAGTGATGGGTAAAATATCCAGAAAGATATATAATCTGTTCTTTTTGCCCTCTAGTTTAGCACACTGAATTCTTTGAGCCATCTGGTGGCAATCCGTGTGGGAAAATGATCAATGAAAACAATTTAAGAAATGCATCTTATAGATGTTTCATATTGTAGGCCTACAGCCTATTGTGTCATGGTGGTGTTATCATTTTTCAAACTTTATTTTTGTGTAATAATTAGGCATATTGATACATAATCATGTTCATGTTCTGTGCTGTCTTGCTTTGCAGATGACAGAATATTGCTGAAGGATCCTACATGGAAGCTGGCTGATTACACGGAGTGATTCCTCTGGTGTGGTGTACCTCAGAGAAATAAACACTGTTGCAAGAGGTGAGTTTATAAAGTCACACAAAACCTATCCATGTATTTTTAAAAAGTCAAAGTTCTAACTTGCTCTGTATTTCATGCTGTCAATATGAGATGCATACTAATGTTGTGTGTTATTATTGCAGCTGAGAAGATGGCCAAGATATCCTTATTGCTGGATGGTAGCTCTGGTCGTAGTGGACCATATCTGCAAATGCTTCTGAACATTGACAGAATTTCTAAAGGTTAGCAACCATTCACAAATTTACACCACATGTATGTGTGTTTCAAATGTCTTAACAGTTTGAAGCACACACTGTTAATCAGAGATGCGTCCTGATCATGCCGTGTGTTATTTTGAGAGGATAGTTAAGGAATAATGGCAGCTGCCTGGTTACAGTACATTGATCCCCTTTGTAGCACCATGTCTAAAATGCTGAGAAAAATCAGTTTGTAAATGTAAGCATTTTTTTATAACTCTGCACCAAATGTGTGTCAAATGTCAAATGTCTACTATCTAATAGTCTGAATAACACACTCATACATGACATGACCAATATGTTATGTGCTCGGAGCGGCAGTTTACAAACGCACCCTTAGTGCCTTCTGCTGTTAGGCCAATGGCACTGAGCCCACCGTTTCATTGAGTGGAGTATTTGGGTTACATTTTGTCAATTTGTTGTATTTTCCAGGATCGTTGAGGACTCCTCCTCTATGCGTGACATCTTAGATTAGATTTAGATTTAGATTTAATTTCAAGTGATGAGTAAAATATCCAGAAAGATACATAATCTGCTCTTTTTGCCCTCCAGTTTAGCACACTGAATTCTTTGAGCCATCTGTTGTCAATCCGTCTGGGAAAATGATCAATGATATAAAACAAACAAAACAAAAAAACATTTTACATGTATACAGACATGTATCTTTTAGATGTTTCATACTCTAGGCCTATTCATCATCATATTGTGTCGTGGTGGTGACGGTGTTATCATTTTTCATTATTTTCTTGTAATAATTAGGCCTATAAATGCATAATCATGTTCATGTTTTGTGCTGTCATGCTTTGCAGATGACTGAGAATATTACTGAAGGATCCTACATGGAAGCTGTCTGATTACACTGAGTGATTCCTCTGGTGTGGTGTACCTCAGAGAAAATAAACACTGTTGCAAGAGGTGAGTTTAAGTTAGAGGTGCTCCGATTGCTCGGCTGCCGATCATGACCGGCCGATAATGGCCAAAAATAGCCTGATCGGTGATCGGAAAAACAAGCCGATAAAAAAACCGATCGAGAGATATTAAATTCCTCACGCAACCATTTCCTTTACACCTGGCGCTGCATGTAGGCGGCTCTGCACAGCTGCAACTCCACCAAAAGAAGGCATCTTTGCTTGTCTATAACTTTTCGGCATTCCCCCCTTCATTTCCACCATTCATAACCATATCTGCATCAACAATGATCTGATTTTCCGATCCATGCGCCGTTTACCTGACAATGTAATTTGCGATTGAGTACTCGCCAGTGAGCCATTTTACGTTATAACCTGTGTAGTTGCCTCGGTCAGCACGCGACAACTTCACGTTGTCAGCACAAACATGTCAATTATTGTTTTCAAAGTTGTAATTGGCAGTCAGTCGATTAGTTTGATAGTCGCTGAAACACCAAACAGCGACAGATGTGGTTAAAACTTGAGAGAGAGAGAGATTCAGAACGGTAGTGGAGCACTGCAGCTGTGGACGGTGACAGAGAGGGGAGGGGCTCTCCTCACGAGGCTGCTCATTTAAAGCGACAGGTTGTTTTTTTCTCGTATGTGGAAAACTATTTGATGTAATGTTTCTGTTTCAATTCAATCTTAATTAAATAGTTTAGTTATTCTATGCAATAACTTATACATTGATTAATACTGTAGACTATATAACCAACACTAGTCTAATAATAATAATAATAATAATAATAATAATAATAGCCTAATAATAGACATGTGCAAATTAAGATTTATTGGTTTATGGGCAGACATGGTAGGCCTATTCAATAAGGATAATTAATAGGCTATTAAAAAAAATAGGAAATCATTTTTGTGATCGGCAATGATCGGTAATCGGCAGATAAAGATTTTTGGTGATCGGTATCGGTGATCGGGCCAAAAAATGGTGATCGGAGCACCTCTAGTTTAAGTTCATGAATTCACACAAAACCAATCCATGTATTTTTATAAAAGTCAAAGTGCTAAACATGCTATGTATTTCATGCTGTCAATATGAGATGCAAATTAATGTTGTGTGTTGTGTGTTAATGTTGTGTGCAGCTCAGAAGATATCCTTATTGCTGGATGGTTGCTCTCTGGTCGTACTTGAGCCCCCTGGACCATGTCTGCAAATGCTTCTGAACATTGACAGAATTTCTAAAGGTTAGCAACCATTCACAAATGTACACCACATGTATGTGTGTTTCAAATGTCTTAACAGTTTGAACCACACACTGTTAATCAGAGATGCATCCTGTTCATCTTGTGTGTTATTTTGAGAGGATAGGTCGCCAGCGACCCTATTCACTTGCTGAAAATGCTTAAATACATCATAACAACATTGCTATGACATTACATAGAGCCATAACGCTGCACTACAGGGTTAAGGATGGCAGCTGCCTGGTTACAGTACATTGATCCCCTTTGTAGCACCATGTCTAAAAATACTGAAAAAAAACAGTTTCTAAATATACCGGTAAGCAAATTTTAATAAATCTGCACCAAATGTGTGTTTCAAATGTCTACTATCTAACAGTCTGAATAACACACTCGTACACAGTGGTGGACAAAGTAAAAGTACTTTTGTGGTGTAATTACAACAGTAGCACATGATATTACATAGCTGTTAAACCGTTTGCTCCAGTATACCTACCTATTGAGATAGACTGTGTTATTACTGAAAAACAATAAAAACCTAACAAGAACCCACCACAAACTCAATCCAACCTGTGCAGAATCAGCTCGTCGTAAGACAAGTACATTGGTCTACTTTTTACTCAGATAAGTTACCTGTGTTGGAAAGAAACTGTTTTTTTTTGTTTTTTTTTTAACTTTTACTTTGTCCACCACTGCTCATACATGACATTACCAATTGTTGTGTGCTCAGAGCGGCAGTTTACAAACGCACCCTTGGTGCCTTCTGCTGTTAGGCCTATGACACTGAGCCCACCGTTTCATTGAGTGGAGTATTTGGGTTACGTTTTCTCAATTTGTTGTATTTTTCAGGATCGCTGAGGACTCCCCCTCCATGCGTGACATCTTTGAGAAATTTCCACGCTTTCTGGAGATGCCAAGTTTGGTACGTCTGCCAGACATTTTTTTAACCTTTATTTAGAAAGAACAAGTCACGATATAGTTGTGTGCATTGTTGATTTTGGCTATACTTGGTGTTAATTAAGCTTCCTGATACTGCATGATCCGTTCACTCAGTAGAGTGAAGCTTTCTATATAACCTGTTAAAACAGGGCGTTATAACCATATTACCAGAATGGCAATTACTGAGCATTACTAAAGGCCCTAT
>NC_085873.1:32009351-32024351 GCF_034702125.1 Engraulis encrasicolus | reverse complement strand
GCTACACTCCTGTAGGCAATGGGACCATTAGGTCAGTGCAGTATGACTATTTTGGTTAATGACACACTGAGAACGAATTGGACTTTTATTTTGATACCGCTTTCTGCGAGTTTTGCGCTTATGGATCAGTTGCTTCCTATAATGAAACTGCCGGCCGTGAGAAGCATAGAAGTAAAATCAGAAGTCAAATTCAATTTTAAGTGAACAACTGATAGGGTTATGTTATGTTAAAATGTGAAAGTTAAGGTAACAAATAATTTTAAAAGATCGTTTTTTTAGAAGTGTATGCACAAGAATGTTTCACAAAACTCCTCTGAAGCTGAGCCTTTTAAAACAGTCAAATTTTATTTTTGTTATAGTGTTAAACATCAATGTTAACTAGGCAACAGCACAAAGTCCCCTTCCGTCCATCAGAGTCTAACTGGCTACATATAATTAGGCCTACAGTTGATTGCAGTTAAGGACAGCGCAGTGAATCTGATGGATATGTTCAATTATCTCGCATTTTGCCGTCCGGAATCCCCATTCAATGCCACGTGGATATAGCCTACACTAGGCTACTGTAACGTAAGTCATAGTCTACTTTGTTCTGCTAATCTGTCATTGTTTGTAAATTCATGTTCATTTAATTTAAAATGGTCAGCATAAAGGCTGGGAACAGTCACTTGCGCTAACGTGGAGAGAGAGGGGGGAGAC
This sequence comes from Engraulis encrasicolus, assembly GCF_034702125.1. Lineage (NCBI taxonomy): Eukaryota > Metazoa > Chordata > Actinopteri > Clupeiformes > Engraulidae > Engraulis > Engraulis encrasicolus. The sequence goes on along the minus strand of NC_085873.1, from coordinate 32,023,655 downwards.
GGTGACGCTGCTGACCGACCTGCACTTGCTTGTAGGCTACTGTAGCCTAGTCAGCTGGCGCATGCTGTTACATTATGCATTTCAGTTGGCTGATAGAAATCAGTCTTTCCACACTCAATATCCTACGTAGTCTTTGTGTTTTATGCTTGTAAAAGTAGTAGGATTTTATTAATAGCGTCGTCCGCCGGTGGTCACTCTATTTTTTTTTTTTTGAAACCGTGGGCACCGTGCGGTTGCCCACTACCCCGTTCCGTGACATGCAAACCGTACGGTCTCGGTTTGCAACGCAAACCGTACCATGCCTAGTCTCAGATGCTTGGTGAAACGTTGGAACTGGAGAAAGCTCCTCTGCTAGACCGAGCGCACCGAGCCCTGCGGAACGTCGAACAAGGAGAAGAGGCAAGCTCGCCCAGAACCTTCATTCTCCGGTGCCACTATTTCCAGGAGAAAAAGGCGATTCTGGACAAGGTAGGAGGGAAACTTCTAAGGACGACCGACGGCGATGACATACGCATCTTCCCCGACTACAGCTATGAGGTTAGCAAACGCCGAGCCAAGTTTAACGACGTTAAGAAGATGCTGCGAGACGCCAAAATCGATAAGCTCCGTTTTGGCGTGATGTATCCTGCTGAGCTGAAAATTACACTTCCAGACGGTACGGTAGAAAAATTTATAGATCCGAGAAAAGCCAAGGTCTATGTTGTGGAGAACATAATCAATGCTCCGGCATATAATGCATAGATACAGTAGTATTGTGATTGGTTTAACATAAATAGGCTATAAGCCAGTAGCCAAGGTGACCTCAAACTGGTGCGATATGGACGGTTGTGTGAAATTGCACTAATACTGTGGACATTTCCAACGTTATCTTAAAAGTGTCAGTTCTAGCGTGAGACATGGTAAGCTTTTTTCTCTCCTTTTCGGAATGCTTATCATCGGCGTGATCGCCGCAGTTGGGACTGATGGAGCATTCTATGCAGAGGAACCGTTCTGTTTCTCTCTGCATTGTTATTCCACACTGTTGTTTTTTTGTTTTTTACCGTTATTTTTGTTGTTTTGTGTCTGTGTCCCTCTCCCTGAACGTACTATTTTTTGCAGTGACAAGTTACAGAAAAACATTTTAGATTACATACCCAAGCTATACATAAGAATTCTAACTCCTCCCTATGTCATCATGTGATCCAAGTAAAGCTGAGCCAAGGACAAGGTTAGTCACATGGAATGTCCGCGGGCTTAACCACCCTGTTAAATGCTCTAAAGTATTTGCACATTTGAGGAAAATGTCTGTAGATATAGTATACTTGCAAGAAACGCATTTACTCCTTAAAGACCATGGTAGACTGCATAAGAAGGGCTATTCATGGGTATATCACTCTAAGTTTAATTGCAAATCTCGAGGGGTAGCCATTTTAATACGCACAGGGGTCCAATTCACAGAAAGTGAAGTTATTTCAGACAGCAATGGTAGATTTGTCATAATTAAAGGGAATTGTTTGGTTTGCCAGTGGTGTTAGCCAACATATATGCACCTAACTGGGAAGATGCAGGTTTTTTCCAACATGTTTTTTCTCTCCTGCCAGCTATGGACTCACACAAGTTAATACTGGGGGCTGATCTGAATTGCGTTTTGTGTCCAAAATTAGACCGCTCAAATCCTACAACCAAAATGATGAGTAAGACAACCCAGGCTGTGAATTCATTCATGCAAGCATATGGAGTTATTGATCCTTGGAGACACCATAACCCACATTCTAAAGCCTATTCTTTTTTTTCTCATGTGCACCAATCATATTCCAGGATAGATCATTTTCTTATAGATGATGCATTATTGCCTTTGTTTAGATCTATTACTTATGACGCTATTGTTATCTCAGATCATGGACCTGTTAATATGGTACTTAGCTTCCCCGGACAAGTTCCATCTCAGTTAGTTTGGCGCCTAAACCCACGATGGCTTTCAGATGAGGGCTTTGTGACATATTTGTCTAATCAGATAGATGTGTTCTTACTGACTAATAACTCTCCTACGGTGAGTAGATGCACCCTTTGGGAGACTATGAAAGCTTACATTAGAGGTATGATTATTTCTTATACAGCAAATGCAAACAAGAAATTATATACACGGCAGAAAGAATTGCTGAATAAAATAAAAGAAATTGATAAACAGCATGCATCTGCACCCTCCTCTGAACTTTACAAGGAGAGGCTTTTATTAAAAACAGAATATGATATTTCCATAGCAAGCCAAATGCAGGATATGTATGTGCGGTCTCGTAGTGAACATTATGAACATGGGGAACGAGCGGGGAAACTGTTAAGTCATCAGCTTAAGAAGTCTGCTTCTGCGAACCAAATTACAGAAATAGCATTGGATGATGGTTCAGTTACATGTGATCAAAGGAAAATTAATGAACAGTTTAAGCAGTTCTATAAGACTCTGTATACTGGTGAAACTACTAGTGAGGACTCCATAAGTAAAATTTTGGATGGTCTAGAATTCGAAAATATTGAAGAACCTGACAAGGAGGCTTTAGACCAACCAATAACCCAAGAGGAAATTGTGAAAGTTATAACTTGTCTAAAATCAGGTAAAGCTCCAGGACCAGATGGATTCCCTGTTGAGTTCTATAAGAAGTTTTCTGCGAAATTGGCCCCAATTCTGTTAGAAGTGTATGAAGAATGTTTTAGTAACGAAACTCTACCTCCAACAATGACACAAGCAATAATATCTGTCCTGCTCAAGAAGGATAAAGATCCTTTACAGTGCGGCTCTTATAGGCCAGTAAGTCTACTGGGTTGCGATTACAAAATACTTACTAAAATGTTGGCCTCCAGACTTGAATCTGTCTTACCTAAGTTTATACACACAGACCAGACTGGCTTTGTCATAGGCAGGCATTTGTTCAGCAATTTGCGAAGAGTGTTTAATTTACTCTATTCCTCAGATTTATCACCTGTCCCTGAAGTTCTTATATCACTCGACGCTATGAAAGCCTTTGACCGCATAAGCCATAATTACTTATATAAGGTCCTGGATAAGTTTGGTTTTGGGTCTACATTTCAAACATGGGTTAAAATACTGTATGCTGCCCCTCAGGCAGCTGTACGCACTGATAGAGTAGTGTCAGACTATTTCCCTATTGGTAGAGGCACTAGGCAGGGATGCCCATTATCTCCCCTGCTTTTTGACATCGCCATTGAGCCACTTGCTATGGCTATTAGGAATTCCCCTTTGATTTCAGGGGTTAAAAGAGGGGAATATATACATAAAGTCTCAATGTATGCGGACGACTCAATGTTTTTTCTCTCAAATCCAAATAGCTCACTACCTGAAGTTTTACGAATAATATCAGATTTTGGACGCATTTCTGGTTATAAAGTGAACCTGGCCAAAAGTTTGATTTTTCCTATGAATAAACAGGCTAGTCAGATGTCTTTTGACTTATATCCATTCCAAGTCATACGAGATAGTTTCACTTATTTAGGGGTTATAGTAACAAGGCTATATAAAGATCTCTTTAATAGGAATTTTAAGGTCTTATTAGATAGGACGAAAATGGAATTGTCCAGGTGGGTAACCTTGCCATTGTCACTGGCAGGGCGAGTGAATTCTGTTAAAATGACTCTTACCCAGATTTCTGTTTTTGTTTCAGACACTACCTGTATTTATTCCTAAAGCTTACTTTAAAGAGTTAGACCAACATATATCTACTTTCATATGGAACAAAACTATTCCGCGAATCAGAAAAGAGTTCTTACAAAGACATAAACATCAAGGGGGGTTGGGATTACCAAGCTTTATTAATTACTACTGGGCTGCTAATGTACACAAAATCCAGTTCTGGATGTCACCCAAACCAGCAGAAGATCAACCACTGTGGGCATTGATGGAACGTAGTGCGAGTGCCCCTGTGAATTTGGCTGCACTAATATGTGCCCCAGCACCTCTTAGTAAGAAACATTTGACTACTAATCCAATAGTGAACGCTACACTTAGAATTTGGTCCCAGTTTAGGTTACATTTTAAGCACAAGACTACCTTACCATCTAGTCCAATAGTAGGAAATCCACTTTTCCCACCATCTTTGTTGGACACGACCTTTCTGAAGTGGAGCGCAGGGGGCTTAGCTTGTGTGAAGGACTTTTTTGTTGATGGCACATTTATAACTTTCCAACTAGCAACCCAGAAATATTCAATACCAAATTCACATTTTTTTAGGTATTTACAGGTGAGAGATTACATTAGGAAAAGTTTTTCTTCATTCCCAGACCAGCCAGACAAAGATTGGATAGAGGAATGCATTCAATATGACCCATCATGGAGGGGATCTGTTTCTAGGTTGTATCAAATGATCCAAAGTGTGAACACACCAACACTCGACCATATTAAAGAACAGTGGCAAGAGGAATTGGGAGTAGAAATATTAGACGTGAATTGGCACTATGCCATTGAGAGAATACACTCTTCCTCTATATGTATCAGACATGGTTTAATGCAGTTTAAGATTCTTCATAGGGTCCATTTATCAAGGGCAAGACTGGCAAAGATATACCCTAATACTGATGCAACCTGCCTTAGGTGCCACCTGGCTCCAGGAACATTGTTTCACATGTTCTGGTCTTGCTCTAAATTAAGAACATTTTGGTGTGATATTTTTGATACATACACCCAGGTTTTTAATAGAAAGGTAGATCCTGACCCTTTGATGGGGCTTTTTGGAATAATTCCTCTGGGATCATCATTTACATTTACAGCTTCACAGTCAGAGATCATTGCATTTACATCTCTCTTAGCTAGACGACTCATATTATTAAACTGGAAAGCTGAGGCCCCTCCATCATATGGTCGTTGGGTGGTGGATGTTATGGCTCATTTGAAACTAGAAAGAATGAGGACTGCCTTGAGAGGCTCACAAAGGAAGTTTTGGAAGGTGTGGCAACCATTTATAGACTATGTGGAGGATCATTTTAGTCCTACTAATATATAGTTCTGGGATGTAAGGTATACAGTAATCACTGCAACCCCCCCCCCTTCCTCTCTTACTTTGTGTAAGTTTTTCTTTTACCATTATTGTTTTTATTATTGTGATTATTGTTATTCTTATATTATTATTATAAATGTAATTTTAGATCATAATCATTTTTATTATTTTTCTCTTGTATTTTGTCTTGTCTCTTCTTGAGTTTTATTTTGATGCGTATATGTTGGGGTTTTGTTTTTGTTTTGTCTGTAAATGAGGTCCTCACGGTTCGACCTCTTTTGTGGAGCACACTGTGAAGTTTTTGATGTGTGCAATTTTGGTTTGATTTATTTCTATGGTCACTCCCTGAATGAAAAGATTGTATGTAAAATGTTTCTATGGAGACCTGAGAAAACTCAATAAACATAATTTCATATAAAATAAGAGCAGTTTTAAGGATACAAACAATACCTCCTTCTCCAAATATGACGGCTACCAATGATAGAGGATTTTGAACAATATTTGGCAATTTGCTCTGCCTTTGCTTTCGTGAAGCCAACCATCCTTAGACCCCTAGTGACAAATGTACATACATGTCCCAGGCTTCCAAAGATAAAGGCACACACACACACACACACACACACACACGCACACGCACACGCACACGCACACACACACACACACACACACACACAAACAAGCATACACATGTATAGCATGATACATGTTGCTGATGTGCTGGGACCACTGATTGTATATTAGAACAATCAATTGCGGGGACACATCATCAGTGTTGTAACCTGGGGTCTCTGGGTGTTTCCCAGATCAGACACCTCCGCCCAGGCGACCCGACCGGAAGGGCCGGAGTCCCAGCAGAGCCCCCAAGAACATATCATTCCACAAACATAGCACCTCATATGACGGAGGTCATCTTGCACCTGCTCGTCCCCCTCGGGGTGCGAACGTGCGACCTCGTCAACTACATCGGTTCGGCAATGGGAGGCACAGTACGATACCGCTGGACTGAAGGACCAGTCCCCCAGCCCAACGGCATCGACACTGTATGAGGCTTTGGGAGGGAGGTTGACTAACGTTCCACGCCAACTCTGCTTGTTAGCCTCCGTTACACTCACATCACTCTAGGAACATAGCACTTCAGAAGCATAGCACTTCAGAAACATAGCACTTCAGAAACATAGCACTTAAGAAACCTAGCGCTCTTAACATAGCATCATAGAAATATTGTGCCTACCAACATACTGTAGCACTCTTGAAACATAGCACTCTAGAAATGTACAGTAGTATCCTACCAACATAGCGCTCTATAGAGATACAGTTCCCTTGAAATTAGATTAGATTAGATTAGATTCTTTATTGTCCCATAGGGATATTTGTTTTCACGTCAGACTGCTCAGTTCCATCAGGTTAGATCTTGTAGTACACATCTCATTTGCTATACATATAGACACCAATTTTCACACATAGACACATAAACATCCTCAGGCATCCACATACAATACATATACACACACCTATTTTCCAATATACACTCCTCTACCAATACATACCAATACATTCCTCTCCTCCACATACAACCCATTCATTTTTTGTTTATTTGTTTATTCTACACTCCCCCTCATTTACCCAACTATGCCACCAGCTATGCATCCCCTCTCATTTCCCAGCTATGTCACCACAATAAAATATGAAATATACCCCTCTCAAAACATAGCCGTTTAGAAACATAGCACTCCAGAAGCATAGCGCTCTAGAAATATAGCACTCCAGAAAGACAGAGTGCTCTACAAACACAGCACTCCATAAGCATGGCACTTTTAAAACATAGCACTCTACTAACTCCACATAGCCCTCTACATAGCACATAGCTACATAGCACTCTAGGACCAAACTGTAGAGCTGTACATACATACATAGCACCCTGAAAACTTAATACTCAAGGAGCATCTCAGTCTAAAAACTACCCCACATCAGCCTAAATACATGGTACCTCGCATCACCCTAGAAACATATCACCTTAGAAACTTAGCACTTTAGAAACATAGCACTTAAGAAAAGAAGGGGGGCAAACGCTATTCAGACATACTGCTATTCCGACATCCGACATGCCATAGGGTTAGGGTTAGGTTCAGGGTTAGGGTAACTGCATGCACTCTCCCTAAACTGATAAAACCTGAGCCATGTAGCACAAGCCACAGACATGGCAGATTTCGGTGGGAAACGTGCCGGTATTCAGACAATACACATCAATGTCGGAATAGCGGCATGTCTGAATAGTAGTAACCGTGTGTGTGTACGTGCGTGCGTGCCTGCATGTTTGTGTGTGTGTGTACCTTTGCTCTGAGGATGTTGCAGTGTAGACTACTGGTTGCTGTTTCATAGCGGAGCTCAAAGTCCAGCGTGCCCAACGATGCTACACACACACACACACACACACACACACACACACACACACACACACACACACACACACACACACACACACACACACGCAGGAGTAAAAATGAGGAAAATGCATAACATATTTGTTGCTGCCCCAAGCATGTGACGGGTGTGTGTATGTGTGTGTGTGTCTTACTGCAGTCATCACTGTCTGAGCTGTTGAACTCCACTGAAGTGTCGATGCTGCTGCTTAACGACCGTAGGCCACTCCCCCCTGTTGCTCCAGGATACAGTCGCCCGGGCGACAGTAGGGCGCCGCCCCCTGCTCCTGATGCACTGGCCCCCGGACTGAGGGAGAATGGAGAGGTGGAGGAGGCGGGGTTAGGCGAGGCGGGGTTAGGCGAGGCGGGGTTAGGTGAGACGGGCTCCGGCGATAGACGGGGGAAGTAGGCCGAGATCGTTCTGATTGGTCGGATAGGCCCGGGGCACACGTCAATCGCCATGTGTTCCTGAATGGAGATAGTCAACTTCTTCCCCCTCCGCATAGATCTGCTTAAAACACACACACACACACACACAAATACACACACACACACACGTAAATAGCAAAATACAGTAAACCATGGGATTTATAATAAATCGACATGGACATGTAAAACTACAAGAACTGGAAAAAAAACCTTACTCCTCAAAGGGCTAAGCGAGCCCATTGCATAACAAAGTTGACCGTTATACCAAAGTATTTCTGTTGAGAACACTGGGTTTGACTCTCTGGAAAGTGTAGTTGCTAACTATATTAGCTACTTTGTTGGTTGCAATGCAATGCAATGCAATTCACATTAGTAACTACCGAAGTTGCTAACTGCTAACAACTACGCTTTCCAGAAATGCACCCCTGTATTGTTTGGGGATTAGTCAAAGTTCAAAACTAACATGTCATATGACTAGGGCTGCACGATATAACGAAAATGTATCGATGTCGCGATATCCCGGTTTACGATACACATATCGCAAAAGTTGTTTATATCGTGATACCTACTTTTTAATTTTTAATAACAGCCAATTTGGTGAAAAGGTTAAAAAAGGTATTAAAAAGGTTGACATTTTAAGTTGATGCTGTATATTAGCCATGTTTTTTCTGAATAAAAATAATGTTTGAAATAAAACATTGCTCTCAGTTGTTACATACATGATAAAGTGTAGAATGGCAAGTAGGGAGGGGAAAATATATGTATATATTAGATATAGCGAGTAATATCGATATCATGATATACAGTCATGTTATCGTGTATCGCATATTTTTCTAATATCGTGCAGCACTACATATGACCGTTTAACATTTCAGTTTTAATTTTACACTGCATTTGAGTAATAAAAAGCCAAAATTTTACTTTTACTTGCAATGCTTCAGTATGAAATTTCCAACGTGCAAAATTCCATTTAAAAGTGCACTGTGTAATATTTTTTTAGCAGTTTCATTCCAGAATGAATGCTGTCCATTTACAGAAGTTATCCTTTTTCATGAATACTTAACACCACCACCAAATTCTAAGCATTCATTGTGACTGTGAAAATTTCACTTTTCATATATGAAAAGGTGGATCTTCTCCATGTCTATCTTTTTGAATTGAAGTTTGTAATGCTTTTTAGGTGGGTGGGAAGTGCATTCCATTGTTTCGTTGCTCTGAAGGAAAAAGCAGATTGTGCAAATGCTGTTACCCGGCTTGGGAGGGTACAGTTTCCTCTGATGGTGGATCTAGTTGTTCTGCTGATTTGTTCAGAGCAAGGATGGATGAAGGTTTTCAGGGGTGGTGGAGCAGAGTTGTGAATGATTTTGTGCACAAGGCGCACATCAGAATATAAAAATATGTTGTCAAAACTGAGCAAGTTATACTTGTCCAGTATGGCACAGTGGTGAAATTGAGATGGACGTCTGTCCAAAACTTTAAGAGCTTGTTTGTAAAGTGATGCGATGGATTTCATGGTAGTTTTGTTAGCCTGAGACCAGCTTGACATACAATAGTGTAAATGAGACATTATCATGGCATTTACATAGGTCTTAGCAGCATCAATAGTTAAAGAATTGCGAATATGTCTAAAATTTGCTATGCTATATTTCACAGTGTTGCCCAGTTTTTTAATGTGTTTCTTAAAAGTTAATGTGGAATCCAAGGTCACTCCTAAGTATTTAAACTCGTCAACATTTTTCAATGCTTTTCCATTTACATATACGTTTGGTACAGGATTTAGTTTATATCTATTTTTAAAAAACATAGTGACCGTTTTATCAGTATTAAGTGTGAGACAAGAGCTGGTCAGCCACTTGGTAACCTTGGTGAGTGTTTGTGTCAGTGTGCTTGCAACTTCTACTGGGTCTTTACCATGTGTGAACAACACTGTGTCATCAGCATACATCAATATCGACACACCGTCACATACTTGTGGGAGATCATTGATGTAAGCGCTGAACAGTAAAGGCCCCAAAATCGAGCCTTGCGGCACCCCCATAGAGCATGCTCTGAGGGATGATGTTTTATCCTTTACCCTGATGCACTGGAAATGATTAAATAGATAGGATTCAATTCATTTCAGTATACTTGGAGACAACTGAAAGCTAACTAACTTTGTGAGGAGTGGTTTACGGTGTCAAAGGCCTTTCGCAAATCTAAAAACACAGCACCCACTACTCCTCCCTTGTCCAGATTTGCCTTGATGTGTTCAATAAAAAAACAGCATGCAGTGTCAGTAGAGTGGTTTGCTCTAAATCCAAACTGCATGGGATGTAATAAGTTATTTTTATTGAAGTGTGCTATTAGCTGTTCAGACGCTACTTTTTCAAGTACCTTGGAAATAGTAGACAGTATACTTATTGTCCTATAATTGGTAACACCATGTCTATCCCCTGCTTTAAAGATTGGTGTTACTGTAGCAGTTTTGAAGGTATTGGGGAAGGAGTTTTCCTCCAATGACCTGTTCACAATATACATGATGGGAGTGATTGTCACAGGTGGGGGGTGCGCGTTTACAAGCGGCACCCCCTCTTAACCCACGGCTACCCTGAGGAACGAGCTGAGCACAACCAAGCAGACCAGGACAACAAGATGCATGATCAAGTCATATTTATTAATTAAAAATAGCCCCATGAGGGGTGAGTCCCAAGATCAGTCCAACCTCCCTCCCCAACTTAACCCCAAGTGAAGTCCATCATCACGGCCATCAGTCATCCATCAAGGCCCGGAGTGAGGTTTCTCAGTCAAACCCGGGCAGTTCTGAAGCAATGGTCAGGGAGTCCAGATCTCTGCAGGGGTGCTGGAGGAGACAGCAAAAACGGTGACCAGCAAATGTTTGAAGTGGCTATGACAGCAACAGAGCTACTGATAATGGCTATGGTATACACACAGCTAGTGGGGGACCATTCTGTGATAGGCTACTTATTGATTCGGCACTGCACACCATTCAAATCACTGCAAGCGATAGTGAATTACACACAAAGTGAAATAACAGCACAAAGTGAATTAAGCATAGTCACCCATCACTATCTGTGTGTACCCGTTGGCAGCCGAAAGGATTTTCTCCTGTTGTGGTCACTGGGGGCGGAGACAGAGAGAGAGACAGAGAGACAGAGAGAGAGACACTCTTGCAGCAGGGAGGCACGACTTCCCAATTGGAAGGCCATGGGCCAGGCGTGTAGTAGACACTTCTTCTCCAGGGTGCGCGTTCCACCCGTTTCTCTTTTCCAGGGTGCGCGTCCCACCCAGTTCTCTCCACCGTCGCAAACCGCCTGCGGCTCTGGTCGCGGACCTTCAATCGGCAGAATGCCATCTCGCTTCTTCCAGATCACCGCCAGGTTGCACGGGCCGGATCCTTAGGATCGTGCGTCTTCCATCTCCCGCCTGCCCATCCGGTTACCGGTGTGGCGACCTCCTGCAGCAGCTGTCATCTCTCTGAAGCTGTCATCTCTCCGAAGCGGCCAGCTCTCTGCCGTGGCTCTCTCTCCGCGGCGGCCGTCTCTCCACGCAGTTCCCCCCCCCTCCCCAATCTGCCAACACTTGGTTTCTAACTCCTTGTGAATCAAACTCCAAACCCTGTGCTCCAATCACATTTCCCAAACTGGTCCACTTCTCACCTGCAGTCAGTCACATAATCAGGCCTTGGGCGAGTCCACCTGCGTTGGGTAGAAACAATCAGCGCTGCCTCGTTTACAAGGCGTGGTCCTTCATTAAAATCTAATCAGCACCAAGGGTTTCCTTTTTTTTTCTTCTCCCCCACAGATCATTGCCACCCCGTGACAATAAGACATCCTTAAAGTGTTTCAATAGAGATGTGTCAAAGCCCCAGATGTCTTTTGCCTTGGAGTTTGATATTGTTGATAAAATTGTGTCTATTTTCGCTTCATTTATATTTTTGAAATTTACTGAAGTAACATTCTCTTCCACCACCTTTGGCAAGTGGAGACCTGATGAATTACTACACAATTCTAAAACAGAATCAATAAAATAATTATTAAGACAATTCAAAATTACTAAACTGTAATTTTGTAATGTACCATTTAATTTAAGCTGTATAGGAGCACTCTTTTTACATTCTTTGCCGGAGAGTTGGTCGATAGTTTTCCACAACAATTTTGAGTTACTTTTTGCTTGTGTTATAATCTCCAGGAAATAGTTGGCTTTAGCCTTTCTAAATTGTGACGTTACCTTGTTTCTAAGGTTTTTATATATTGAGCGATCAGTTTCAAGCCCAGATCTCAGATATGATTTCAAGGCTGAGTCCCTTTCCTTAATCAGTTGCCATAGTGTGGGATTAAACCAGGGCAGAGTTTGTTTTCTGCTCTTGAGGGGAATGTTTTTTGTATGTTTAGATACAAGGCATTTAATCGCCTCCATTAAATCATTACAAGCTTGCTAACTACTTTTGTCATTCACAATGTCACTCCAATTTGTTTGTCTGAATTCATTTTCAAAGAGTTGCATTTCCTTTTTAGGAATGAGTGAGATAAAATGTTCCCCTTCAAAGCTATTTCTAAAACGCTTTTTTTTACAATCGCCTTACAACCATGGTGAGATTATGATCTGACAAACCAGTGATCGAGTTGTATGTCCTTGAGATGCGCTCCGTTTTATTTGTAAAGATTAAATCTAATATAGTTTTTGTGGATTTTGTTATTCTTGTAGGGCTCTGAATAAGTTGTGTTAAATTAAATGTATTAACAATGACCTTTAACTTGTTCTTTTTTGCTTTATCTGACCTGTTCAGAGTGAAATCACCCATTAAAATGATTTTTTTTACCATTACATGATTTCAGTAGGGAAGACAGTTTATCAAAAAACAGTTCCTTCTCAGATGGTGGCCGATACAAGACAATAACATTAAAAGACATTTCTGGCGAGAGAATAAAAGTGACACCAAGGCATTCAAGTTCATCTGGCAGTTCAAGCTGTTTACATTGGATGTGTTCTTTCACATAGATCATGACCCCGCCCCCTTTGCCATGTCCACCGTCTCGCCTGAAGACGTGGTAGCCAGGTATTGTGTAAACACCCATTCTCTACCAGCAACATAAGGCTTTAGTAAGTCCTTCAGATAAACTGGGGCCGTTCCTGAGATGGTTTTGTAGGCAAGGGTCAAGGCCTTATGTTTAATCCGAGCGGCGATTGGTAGCCAGTGCAACTCAATGAATAGAGGAGTAACATGGGTCCTTAAGGGTTGACTGAATACCAGTGGCGTAACTATCGGTAAGCAGGGACTGCAGTTGCTTACGGGCCCACGAGTTCTCAGGGGCCCCTTTGCGGACGCCTAGTGGGCCCCCAGTGGGCCCCCATTGGTACTGGGGACTAGAATGTCTCTGCACACGCAGAAAATTCCCCTGTAACTCTTCTAATTAACAGATGTTGACCGGACCGTATTTATATCACAACAGATGCCACCGTCCAACATGATGGTGTGCCGTTTAAACACGACACCAATGGCAAAGCCATGCTACTATTAATACTGTGCTAATAACTGTGTTTAGTTCATTAGACGGTTCTTTAAAAATACAGTCATATAATATGTTTCAAACTGCAATAAATATCTTAACAATACGGTGTATTTGAGTCTTTTATTTTTTTACATTACGACTTGGAATTATGGGTTATGGGTTATGATGAACTGATTGAACATGTTACGTAGCCTACGTAACGTGCGTGCATACAGGAAGAACTTTGGTGCAACGTGCAAGACGTCACATCACGTTAGACATAGAAGAAATCTGATCATATTATCTAAACTTTAACAATGTGTTGGCGACGATGGATAACAAAAAGAAGCACCAGAGCGGATTTCAAAAAAGAAAATGGAAAGAGGAGCTGCTGGAAGAACTGAAAAAACTTCCGAAAATAAACTCCTTTCAAAGAGCCGCAGAGGGAAAGGTGGACGTTGTTCCTGCTAGCTACAGTGAAGATTGCGACCAAGAAGAGAACTAATGACAGAGGGGGGCTGTGAAAGTATCTAGCCCCCTTGTTGTGCTAGAAGCAGGGGATCTGACTCTGACAGTGACAGCTCGTTTACAGAAGATGACAACCTGGCCGGCTCAACACCGACGAGGGAGCACCCAACTGATATGGGACATTTCCCCGACAGCCTTGATGCAGACGTGAAAAGGGGAAAGGACAAGCAAAACAATGTTAGCACGCCACATATCCAGCTTGCTAGCCGCGGTGCGTGTGTTGAACTGTGGATTTAAGTCAAGTGGAATAATTGCGAGAAGCCCTGAGATCAAGACAGCGTTTTATGGTAAGGTAAGGACATTTGGTTATTAATTTTGCCGGCCGTGGCATAATGAGTTGGGTTTATTTTGCCTGGTGCGATTGTTGTCACAAGCCTGAAGTTGTCACAAGCCCGTTTTGAAGTGTGTTTGGCTAAATGTTATTGCGCTATGTAGACGGACTCGGATGTTGTAACA
>NC_085873.1:31976851-31991851 GCF_034702125.1 Engraulis encrasicolus | reverse complement strand
TGGCGAAGGGACTCACTAGTTTAGGCGCAAGAACAGCCCTCTCGGGCGACACGTCGTCAAACTAGTGAGTCCCTCTGGCGAAAGGCTCCAATTCCGCCCGCTTGATTTCAGGTCACGTCTGTATTTCCGTTTATTATTCCTTCATGCTGTTGTGTTGATTTGGTTCACACGTGTAGCCCTTAGCAAAAAGAAGTTTATTCAAGTGTACTATGAGTATACTTATTTTATACTGAAATCAAGTAAGTATACTTGAAGGTTACTTTTTCTAAACTATATTTTATATACTTGTGAAAAGTATACTGAAGTATACTTGGCTTATACTTAAAAGTATAAACTGAAGTCTAAGATGAAGTAGAACCAAAGTATACTAGACTTACACTTATATTTTTATACTAAAACTTATACTTAAGTATACTTTTTACATTAGTCTGAAAGAAGTCCTAATACTTCAAGTGCATAACAAGTACCTAGCCTACAAGTCATTGACTTGTGTTTAACATTTAATTTATTTATTAATATAGGCTAATACTGGAGTTTAACACTTTTAAGTACAAAGTAAGGGTGCTCAATTCATCTTTATAGGCCCACCAAGAATTTCTCCTCTTTGAACTCTCTGACATGTCACCCTAATGTGTGCATTGCAAAATGTTGAGCAAAACTGTGCTCTCACACACTTCACTTTACTGGTGCAATGTGCCATTAATGAAGATCAGGCTGGTCCACTTGAGCCATGAAACTTCCCACACTAAAATGACAGGTGTCTCAGTTATTTTGTCTAACCCCTCCATGTGATGATTTTCTACAAAAAAAAGAAAGAAAAGAAAATTCTCTGGCAGGGGTCAAGAGCGGAAGTGACATATTTATGTTGCATTTTTCATGCGAAAATGTGCCCTGACCAAAACAATCCCTATCCCCAACGTCAGTAAAGAAATGTTTTTATTACGGTATTATAATTATTATTATTTTAAAATGTTCCCAAATAAAATAAATCTTAAACCTAACCGTCAGTAACTTCCGGTATCCACGACCCAACCGCGTTTGCAGTTCTGCCCATGGTCCCGCCCCATATCTGGCAGCCAATGGGGGCGGCCCAATTTCAAATTAGGGCTCACCGCGCGTGTCGTTCGCAAAAAATAACTGCCGCTGCTGAAGAGAAGCAAAGAAGACCACCGAGCTGGAGAAGAGCTAAAAAACGCAATTTATAGATTACAATGGCATTTGCCAATTATTATATCAACGACAAGACTGTGGAAGATGGGAAGATTTCATGAATAAGTCCTGACGACCGGCAATTATGTCCAACAACAGTAAATCACTCAGTGCCCTGATCTGGAAGAAGACGAATGGATGGAGATAAAGGGGGAGATTAACGACAGGAAAAAGTCAAACGGCCCAGCCTTTTTTCCTGGAAAGGTTTTGATGACTGCTGGTAAGTTGTGAATTGTATTGATTCTCAGTTAGCTCAATAGCATTGTTCCCAAAGTGGGGTCTGTACATAAAGCCAGCCTACCTAGCTAAGTGACAGTTGACCATGCTGCAAGACAGCTGTTTAACCACTCACTCACAACGCAGTGACAACAATGTCAACGAAAATTGCGTTTTGGCTCTAGTGCCAGATATAATGTAAGTGCCACTGCCAAGAGATAATTCTACACTTGCAAGAAGTGGTCCAATATTAGTTTGTGGCTGTCTAGTTGTGCTTAGCTCTATATGCTAACCGTTAGCTTACCCGGCTAGCTTAAACAGACTGATCCAATGGTAAAAGTTATTGGTGAATTTTTTCCGTTTCTGTTAAGCATTAGGCCTACATATTACAGTTACAGCCACAGTCTCTTTAGATAAACCACAAACTATGTTTAAAGCCGCTCGGATACTCGTCGTGTTTTCTGAATATTGTATCTCGCCTCGAATGCAAAATGTTCAGAAAAACATGGCGGAGGTCCGTGTAGCTACCAACATATTTTTGTTGTTGACAATCTAAAAAGTCTGACTCATCGTGGCACCTGTCCCTGCCTAATTAGCTCCACTTCCAGTCACGGTCCAGTCAACAGAAATGACCAGTCCAATGTGTTAAAGTGGTCTCAAAACAGAATAATAACACAAAGCTTTTGTTGTCTTGTTTTCATCCCCTTTACAGAGCTTCCAGGAGTAGTAGTGACAAGGCCCCAACACCTCCATCAACCTGGTCAACACACCACCTGGAGATTGCCTACCTTCTGCACAGAGCTCTCAAGTGTTATCTGAGCCTGATGATATGGTAAATACATAATCATATATTAAGAGTGTTGTGTTTATTAATGTGGGCAAATGTTTACTACAGTGTTTCTCTATTCCTTTTGATTTTACACATCAGTTAGAAAGAAAGCATGTTCAACTGTACTGGATGTAGTATTCATGTTATATTTGAGGACGTCATCATACCATTTCCTAACCTATCATGTTATGGAGGTAGTTTATAGACTATAGGCCAACACTGCACTGAATTTACAAAAAAGATACATTTTTTACATTGATTTATATATATATATATATATATATATATATACACACACTTATTTATTTTTTTTAAACAACTAAAGTAATGTTTCATTATGATGGTGAACAGTCAATGTTTTTCAGTTGTAAATTATAGAGGAATTAGCACTTGATGTCACTCATTAGCAACATGCTGCCCATTGTTTTTAAATTGTAGACCTATGATAAGTCATCTCCCCTACAATTGCGTGTTTATTGTGGACCATGAATAAGAATAACATTTAGTTTGTTTGTTCTGTATGTGTGTTTGCACTCACAGCTCATGCCCAGGCGAAATTCCCTGACCACCATGCAAGATGTGAGACGAATAATAAGACAGAAGTACAACAACACCAAGCAAGTAAACGAAAAGAAGTCCCAAATGTCAACATATTATGTAAAAATAAATATGAAATAAATAAATCAAACTTATTTTCAACATTGTGTCTTCTGATTTTGTAAATACATCACACTCAGTACACTGTACATTTAGTAGCCTATGAATAAACTTTAATAATACTAAGGAGTCTATTTCAAGTATATAAACCATAATCTACAATATATGATGAATAAACATAAAGTATACTTGTAGTAAACTAGTAAAATAACGAAAGTTCATATAAAGTACACTTGAGGAATACTACAATAAACTAGAAACATGAACTGGAAATATATAACCAGTACAGTGGCAGTATATAAATAAGTACACTTATAGTATACTTGAAGTATTCAAGAGGGATACACCAAGCATTGATGAATGTACTTGAAAGTGTACTTTTTGTAAACTTGAAATGAACTTATAAGTATACTTTTATAAACTTAAAATGTTCCAATTTAGTATAAAGTAGTATTAAATTAGTATACTTTCTAGTATACTGAAAGTACATGGTCTCAAGTATACTTCGTATACTTATACTTGTACTTAAGTATACTTAACAAAATATACTTTAAGTTTACTACTTTTTGCTAAGGGAGCCTGGTTTTACCGATGCAGGAACTGTGGAAACGGTTGAATAGGCTACTTTTGGTCCTAAAGTGAAACAGGGAAGCGGCCAGGGCGAGTTTATAGCCAGAATGTCGTCGTGAAAAGTTCCATCTGCCGTTAGCCTACGACACCCTTCATTGCAATGCTGTTTATGGCCGTTTGACTCGGTTTTAAATGTCATCACCGTTTCAAATATTAAGCATACAAACTCCGTATCATGTCGATATCCATTCCTGACTTAAACAGTGGACACATAATTAACTAGTAGGCCTATATAGGCTATAAGTAGGCGGGCGGAATTGGGGGACGGGCAGGCGACTTGGTGTCACCGTCACCAACAATCCACCCGTCATTGATAAGCGCTGCATGCTGCGCACAAGCCATCATCTTACACTTCATTATTATTATTGTGTTGGTGGATAGTAGAGCTAAATCTTAATTCTTTTCTCCCAATAATGATACAAACACTAACAACTTGATACAAATGCCAGTTTGGGAGGAACAGTTGAATTATAGCCCCTAGGCCTATATGACTACCGTAGATCAAAAAATGGGAGGAGGAAAAAAAAAAAAAAAAAACCCGGGATTTCCCGGGATTCCCGGGAAATGGGTCGTCCTATCCCGGGATTTGATTCATGCCATTTTCGGGAAAAATATTAAACCCTAGTAAGTAACCAAGTGTATGGGTGTACATCAATTTAATCCACACGGAGGCAGGGAAACTGTTTGTTCATTCTTTACTTGAGAAATTGGTTGGCAAACCACATATACAAACTGGACCGTTCCAAACTAAAAGGCCCCAGTGGGGCAGCCCCAATTTAATTACAGTTCCGTCCCCAATATTACCCAATAGGCCTACATAATGGATAGGGAAAGTATGGTGGAAGTTACATGAGGGACACCCTGAGTTTGTGAGGCATACGGAGCCACTCATCAAAGGGAAAGGCAGTGTGTGTGTGTGTGTGTGTGTGTGTGTGTGTGTGTGTGTGTGTGTGTGTGTGTGTGTGTGTGTGTGTGTGTGTGTGAGAGAGAGAGAGAGAGAGAGAGAGAGAGAGAGAGAGAGAGGGGGAGAGAGAGAGAGAGAGAGAGAGAGCGCAAGACCAGAGTATAAACAATAATGTGATTACTGTGCCACATAAGGTGAAGCCCACAAGATGAGAAAAAGAAAGAGAGAGAGAGAGAGAGAGAGAGAGAGAGAGAGAGAGAGCGAGAGAGAGAGAGCGAGAGCGAGAGAGAGCGAGAGCGAGAGAGAGAGAGAGCGAGAGAGAGAGAGAGAGAGAGAGAGAGAGAGAGAAAGAGACAGAGAGAGAGATAAGAGGGTGTGATTGACATTGACGTTGACTGGGACAGACTCGGAGAGCAATGATGCCACGGCCCCTCCACCCCATCATCTGGTCGTCATGGTAATGAGCAAGCCAGAGGCCTCATTGGCTATCACCACGACGACCCCTCAAAACCTTTAACACCCTCCACACCCCACCCCCCATGAAGGCCAATCAGCGCACAGCCTCATTAGCCAATCAGATTAGGGCGTTATCAGGAAGGAATGAATGAATTATCTCTGCTCAATCAGGTCGTAGGAGCGGATGAGTGGAGAGGAGTGCGTGTGTGTGTGTGTGTGTGTGTGTGTGTGTGTGTGTGTGTGTGTGTGTGTGTGTGTGTGTCCATCCATCTGTGTGTGTGGGCTACTTGCCCACCTCCATGCGTGTCTGTGTGAAATTGAAATGTCAACTGTGTGATGTAAAAAGGCTTCATTTGAGCTGTATTGTTTAGTGTGTGTGTGTGTGTGTGTGTGTGTGTGTGTGTGTGTGTGTGTGTGTGTGTGTGTGTGTGTGTGTGTGTGTGTGTGTGTGTGTGTGTGTGTGTGTGTGCGTGTGTGTGTGCGTGTGAGTGTGTTTTGCTTGTTTCCTCTGCTGTAATTGGGGTCAGTAAGGCCAAAGGACAACAATCTCATTAATACACACAGAGATTATTTAGAGAGAGAGATGGCGAGGAGTGTGTGTGTGTGTGTGTGTGTGTGTGTGTGTGTGTGTGTGTGTGTGTGTGTGTGTGTGTGTGTGTGTGTGTGTGTGTGTGTGAGTGTGTGTGTGCGCGTGTGTGTTGTATGCTTGGTTGAAAGGCGGAAGGAGAGGAACCAATATGTACCAAATGCAGCTGTTACAAATATATACATACAGGGCCGGCGACAGCTTTGGCAGGGCCCTGGGACAGTCATCTGAAATGGTCCCTCACCCAATGCATACTACAATGTAATGAGGACCCAATTCTGCCTTCTCCTTGAGCCCGGGACAACTGACCTCTTTGTCGCCTCTTGTCAGCTTCCCTACACACGCACGCACGCACGCACGCACACACACTCACACACACTCATACACAGCCCAAACAGCAACCATCAGAATGTAAGAGTTACATACAGGTACTTTAAATTTTGTCCATGCAAGCACTGACCCAACAAAGCCTCAACGCAGTTGAACAATCCACATACAGACAAAGTGCAACAGATGTCAGCTAGCAAAGATGTGAAACTTAAGTAAGAAGTTTACACGTATGTGGATATTTTTGAAAACACAATGTTCTGGCCCCTTGCTTATACATAAATAGAGTATTATGGATGCACATTTCAAGACTGGTTTTAAAAATTACCCCGTTTAGGGGGAAAATGCATCAGTCACCTGGTTTTATTTTTATCCACATGTCCTGTTTATACATAAACATCCACATTATGTTATACATATCCAAAAACACATCTACATATGTGTAACCAGCACCTAAACTTCCCTCTCATATTGTTTTCAGGCCGACCAAAGAGGTGCCGATGCCAGTGCCTGCACCAGTTACATTCGACACTAAAGTGCTAACCTAAGAACCACCCGCGCTCATACTGGCTCTGGGGCACCGGCATCGGCATGGTTCTCAGTTTACCTGAATGCTCCAACAGAGACTCAAGAAGCTAGCAGTAGGTCAGGGCAAAAAAGTTGATATGAATAGCGAATCAAGTTGGCAAGTCAAATCAATTTGCGTTTTTCAGAAAATTAAGGGAAAAAAGTATCTCCATATCCCACACAGCTTAATTTGGATGCAAATAACATTATTTTGTTCAGTTGTTTACAGTTAGTGCAGACTTTGCTATTTTCCAAGGTTTCTTGAGGCCTAAATACAGTATAAATGGCCTAAATATAAATGTATAATCTATTAACAGATTCTAATCTATTAAACTAGGAGTTGGGGGGTTTGAATCCATTTGAATTGTGAATTGAAAAAAAAAAAAGAATCGCAAGTCCTAGCAGCCTTTCTTTTAAGTCACTGTTGCGTTTTTGATGGGGCACTGCAGTCCAGGCTGAGCAGCGCGTATGCCCACTGTGTGATCTGTGTGCAGCATCCTGGTTAGAAATTTTGTCCAGGACGAGGCATACGGGAGTGACTTCTGCACGGCATTTATGTCACATGGAGTTAAGTCATGCGCGGGAACAGATTTTCTGCTACGTACCCAGGCAATTATGGTAGAGGCAGTAGGCTACGACTTTGATGCGCACGATCGACGTTGCGAAAGCACTTGAGCAAGCAATTGTTGTCATGATGTGGGTGGTATTAAACACTGCTTGCAAAAGACTTAATTTATTGGGAGCAACGATTCGGTCATTCGATCTTCTTCAAGCATCTGCCTGAAGAAGATCGAATGATCGAAACGTTGCTCCCAATAAATTAAGTCTTTTGCAAGCAGTGTGCAGATCCTTTCCCGCTCCTACATGTGACAGTTTTTTGATCTGGCACCTGCTGATGCTTTTTTGCTGGATGTGCGCACTTTCCACTACACTGGTATTAAACACAGCACATTTAAAATCAGCCACAAATATGCACGACCAGATGAGCTCACACCAGTTTGATCTACTAACAGGTGGAGAGGAGGAGCTGAAGTGGGGAGCGGTGCAAACTTGTGTAGGGGTGTGAGATGAGGCGCATATACACACGTGAGTGAGTTGTTGACCAACAAGTTCATAGGTGCGTGACCTCGGAGACGGTCTGCAGACGAGCATCAATGGGGATAAGCAGGCGCATACGACTTTGTTGCGAGCGTCGATGTTGCAAAAGGCACGTCAGCGAGAACTTGTTGTCACAATGTGGGTGTTAATAAATACAGTGCATCTAAAGTCGGCCACAAATATGAACGAGACGATGAGCTCGCACCAGTTTGCTCTACTAACACACCACGTGTGAGGAGTGGGGGGACAGGCAATGAGGAGGAGCTGAAGTGGGGACCTGCGCAAACTTGTGTAGAGGTGTGAGACAAGACCCATATACACACGTGAGTGAGTTGTTGACCAACCAGTTCATGGGCGCGTGACCTCGGAGGCAGTCCGCCGACGAGCGTTGAAGGGGATAAGCAACTGCAGAGGTTGCAAGATCTGACTGCAGTCGCATACATCCCGCGATAATTTGACACCATGTGACATGCCAGCT
Source organism: Engraulis encrasicolus (assembly GCF_034702125.1). Lineage (NCBI taxonomy): Eukaryota > Metazoa > Chordata > Actinopteri > Clupeiformes > Engraulidae > Engraulis > Engraulis encrasicolus. Next base: position 31,983,894 of record NC_085873.1, on the reverse strand, counting down.
CGTCAACGCAACGTCGACGAAATTTCGAAGTTTGACAGGAAATCTAACCGTCATGCAGCATTGTGATCCACGGTGCATTGCTGTCATCATGCGCATGCATGCGTTGATGCGAAATCGAATGCACTTAACAACTGCAGGGGTTGCAAGGTCCGTCTGCAGTCGCATTCATCCCGCGATAGTTTGACACCATGTGACATGTCACCTGGTCGGCGCAACATGACTGAAATTTGGTAAGTTGGACAGGAAATCTAACCATCATGCAACATTTCCATCCAAAATGCATTGCTGTCTACATGTGCATGTAGCCGTCGCGGTATCTCGTATGCGCCTACTGCGCGGGCATGGAACCTCCTCCATGCCGTAATGCACGTAAATCACGTGTTCATGCACGTAATCTACCCTGATTGGCATTCATCTAGTAGACGTGAATTGCGGGTGTCTTGAGAAGTCACATTAGACATCTCTGTCCACCTTGCATGCCAAGCATTCAACCCCACCTTTCTAAGACCAAGCAGATCTAGTGATCACGAAAAAATCTGCTTCATTGCAATTACGGCTACTTGCTACTGACCAGATTTTAACTGCGACAATAAGGAAGAGACTCTCTGGTTCGTTCTGCAGCATCATGAAGGGACAGAACTATGTGGGATAAACTAGAAGCTGCACATTACTGACTGGAAAAAAACTGTTACATCACCCCAAGCATATGTTATGTTGTGTAATGAAGTGTCCCCTGGAATTTTGTTTTGTCTTATTTATCTGGCAACAAGGTCACTCAATAAATTCATTTACTAAATTACTAAAAGGCTTGGAATAACAAAGTGAAAGTTTTCTTTTTTTGGAACTTTATTGCCCATATCAAACTTCCAGGCAATACAAACACACATTCAATGCAATCAAAAAAACAGACACAAAAACAAGTACAACAACTAAAATAACAAAATAAAAATAATAATACAAAAATAGACAAAACAAAAAAACAAAAAAAAAACAAAAAAAAAGGTCACCTGGTCATTAAATAGTATACAATATCACTTGGTTATACAAGGTCAAACTAGATTCATGATACCAAACTTCAATATCACAAAGGTTTTAATCTAATTTTAGTCCAAGGATTACTGGGGTCCATCTTCTTATGAATAGTGGTAGTTTGAACTGTAAAATAGCGGTCATATTTTCCATTGTTTTTATCTGTTTAATCTTCTGTAACCATTGAGCTTTTGTGGGTGTACATGTCTGCATCCAATTAACAGTAATCATTTTCTTCGCTGTCATTAACAGAATATGCAACATGTAGCACTGGTCCTTGGAAAGCAAATTCTCTGGAATTATCTCCAGCATAAAAATTAAAGGGTCCAGAGGAATGTCAACTCTGAAGACAGTGTCCAAATCTTCTTTAATGTTCTTCCAAAACGTTTGTATCGCTGGACAGTCCCAGAATATATGGGCGTGGTCCCCAACCATGCCACAGTTCCTCCAACAAGTATTGGGGGCAGTATTTGAAAACCTTGACACCTTGAGAGGTGTTCTGAAGAATCTCAATTTCACTTTCCAGTCAAATTCTTTCCACATTTGGCTCCCAATCCCTTTATGACTTGCTAAACAAGTTTTTTCCCACGCTTCATCTTCTATAATTGCATTAAGTTCTAATTCCCACTCACTTTTAATATGTAAGGTATTGTCTGAGGTGTCTGTCAAAAGACTTTTATAAATATACGACACTTGATGTTTTGATGAAACTTTATGTTGAGAAACCATGATAAAATAACTTTCAACTTCCATTGGATCTCTTTTTATATAATCCCAGTCGGAGTGTCTGGTGAGATAGCTTCGTATCTGCATGAATCTAAACAAGTTATTCATAGGTAGATCAAATTTTTCCTGGAGTTGTGAAAATGATCTAAGTGTGTTGTTTTCAAACAATTGGTCAATGGTGACTAGACCCTTTTCTGCCCATCTCCTAAATGCCATGTCTGTTAGTGATGGGAGAAAATCAAAGTTTCCCAAAATAGGCATCACCCTTGATAATGCCACAGAGCCTTTTATTTGTTTTTGTACAGTGTTCCAAATCTTTAGTGTATGTTTAACCCACATATTTTCTATTTTTATCTTTTTCTGAGCCCTTCGGTCCAGAAAAGGAAGTACAGACAATGGTATCCCAGTTAAAGAATTCTGTTCAATGGATAGCCATCCAGTTTCTTCAGCATTGGTCATCCATACCACTATCGCCCTGAGTTGGGCTGCCCAGTAATATAGTTTAAGATTAGGCAAACCCAGACCACCCCTTTTTTTGCTTGCCATCAGTATTTTTAGGCGTATTCTTGGCCTTCTATTTTGCCAAATGAATGTTGAGATACGCTTTTCAAGACATTTAATTGTTCTTTGTGGAATCAAAATCGGTAAAGATTGAAATAAAAAGAGGAGCCTAGGTAAAACATTCATTCTTACAGATTCTATTCTTCCAAAGAAGGACAGAGGTAGCACATCCCATCTGCTTAGATCTTGGTAGATCTCTTTAATAAGTTTGTCATAATTATAGTGGAAAAGCTGTGATGGTTTCGGTGTCAGGATAACTCCTAAATATCTAAACCCATTTTTGGATTTCTTAAATGATACTATACTGTCTAATTGTTGAGGCCATTCACCACGTATCATCATTGCTTCTGATTTGCTAGTGTTTATCTTATATCCAGATATTTCACTGTATTTATTTAGGCTATCTAAGAGTGCAGGGATTGAATCCATGGGCCTTTCTATAAATAACAATATGTCATCAGCAAAAAGAGCTAATTTGTGTTGACTCCCTCCATCATCAGGGATGCCCAGTATGAGAGGATTTGATCTTATTAGTTCTGCAAGTGGCTCTATGCTTAAGGCAAATAAAGAAGGAGATAAGGAGTCTCCTTGGCGAGTGCCACGGCTAAGTGGAAAAAAGTCTGAGCAATACCCATTTACTCTCACCCTAGATTTAGGATCTTTGTAAAACAGGCTTATCCAGTTAGTAAACGTGTCATTGAAGCCCATGTGTCGTAGAGTATGTAGTAGGAAAGCCCAAGAAATTCTATCAAACGCAGATTGGGCATCCAAACTGAGAAGTGCTCTTTTGGCTGCAATAAACTGTAAATGTAGGGCTCTCCTCACATTGTCAACACCATGTCGATTTGTGATAAACCCAGTTTGGTCAGGCTTTACCAACTTGTGAATGATTTTCTGAATTCTTTTTGCTATTATTGAAGTGAGGATTTTAAAATCAACACACAGAAGGCTAATGGGGCGATATGATGCACATAGGGTTGGGTCCTTATTTTCTTTATGGATAACACTTATGATTGCCTCTGACCAAGATGCAGGTGCTTGTCCTTTTTCTAATGCATAATTATAAGCATTGCACAGGATTGGGGTCAGCTCACCTACAAAGGCTTTATAATATTCCCCTGAGAAACCATCGGTTCCAGGAGATTTGTTATTTTTGAGTTGTGCAATAGTATTTTTTATTTCTTCTTCTGTGATTGGGCTTGACACCATGTCTGCCTCTTCTGATGTGAGTTTAGGCAAATCGATGGAGCTGAAAAAAGACTCCATCTTCTCATTTCTTTGTGGGTCTGACTGTTCCTCGTATAGTTTTCTATAATGCATGGCAAATGCCTTTGTGATGTCTGTGGGTTGTGTTAGGGTTTCACCATTATCAGGGCTTTTAATTTTGTGAACTGCCCTACTACTTTGCGCTTTTCGTAGTTGGAATGCTAGTAGTCGACTTGCTTTATTTCCCATTTCGTAGTATTTTCTATTTATAAATCTTAAAGCCCCTTCAGTTTTATATGTTAATAGGTCATCCAATTCTTTCCTTGTATCTTTCATAGCCTGTAAAGTGTCCTCTTTGTTAGATTGTTGATGTTCTCTTTCTAGTTGCTTTATTTTTTCTTCTAGTTTGTTCTGACTATTCACCCTCTGCTTTTTTAGTCTACATGAAATTGCAATAATACAACCCCTCATCACAGCCTTAGCCCCTTCCCACAAGGTTACTGGAGAAATTGTGTCATCTTCATTTGCCTCAAAATAGTGTTTTAATTCCTGGCGAATTTCTTGTTTAATAATTTCATCATTAAGTAATGATACATTGAGTCTCCAGTACCTAAAGGATTTTTTTGGCCCTAGTTCCATCTTTAAGGTGACTGGCGCATGGTCTGATATGGTGATTGGCTCTATTTTGCACTCTTTAACCCTATACAGATCTGGTCCTGATATTAGCATCATGTCCAGCCTGGAATAGCTGCCATGTACCTGTGACATAAAGGTGAAATCTTTTTCTCTGGGATGTAAACGCCTCCATACATCCACTAGGCCAAGTTCACTTGCCATTGCATGCAGTGTAGATGACTTTCTAGATATAGTGCTGCCCCCTGCTGGCAACTTATCCATATATTGGTTCCAGATACAATTAAAATCTCCGCCAATTAAAACCAAACCTTCCATCACATCTGCTAGTAATCCAGCTATATCTTTAAAAAAATCAGGGCTGTCCTCATTTGGGGCATATAAATTGAGCAGAGTTAGTTTTATGCCATTTATAGCTCCTTTTACAATAATATATCTACCCTCCTTATCTCTAACCATTTCTGTATGACTGAAATATACTGATTTATTAAAGAGTATGGCCACCCCTCGCCTTCTCCCATTTTCAAATGACGAACTAAAAACTTGATCCACCCATTCCCTTTTAAGTTTAAGGTGCTCTTTCTCTGACAAGTGAGTTTCCTGGAGCATTGCTATAGAACATTGTAATTTTTTTAGATGGCTCAATATTTTTTTCCTTTTAATTGGGTTGCCTAATCCCTTCACATTGTAAGTAATAAAATTCAAACTATTCATACCTGTTATTATGTTGTTTCATATTCCTTTTGCATTTAAACCCATGTAATAACCTTTTTTTGCATCAGTAACCCAACTAGTAGACCTATTTTCCAGGTGACAACAACAAATAAAACAAAATATAAAACATGTAAAAACCAGAACAGTTAACTTCCACATGCCCAATATGTTTGCTAAAAGCCTATAACACAGTAAGAAAACCAGGCCCTGTAATTTAAGCAAACCATATCCCGGTGTATCCTGGGCAGAGGATGGTGACAGGTCCTCTGTGGGGTTCACACAAAGTGTCGCTGCCGTCTCGCTCTCGCGTCGGTTGCTGCTCAATGCGAGTGTGGCCAACTCACAGTTCAGTTGAGCTCCATCCAGTGAAAAGAAAAAGCGATGATAGTCCTAACGTTTGGTGCATTTAAGAAAAAAAAAACTCTCGACGATGATGACTCCCCCACTTATTCAATAGCCTCGCGTTCCGCGGATGGTTCGCCAACCACTGCTGCCTCTTCCGTCTCACCCACGACTTGCCACCCGCTGAGGCGCAGTTCATCCTCCACCTGCGTTCTTTCGCCGATCTTTGGATAGATGTTGTACTCGGCCAGTTTTGGGAGGGCATCCTTCAGCGTGGAGAACGTGTGTTCTCCCGTGTCCATGGTCAATTTGAGTTGTGCTGGATAAATGCACTTGGCTTTAATGCCCTTCTTTTTCAGCTGTCTAGCCGCCCATCTCACGCTCGCCCTCTTCCTTTGCAATTCCGGAGAATAATCGTGGTCAAAGTATATTTGTTCATCATTGTATACTAATGTTTGGCTCCAAGCGTGTCGTAATATCTTCTCTTTGACGGCGAAGTCAAGGAACCTGACGATCAGGGACCTGGGAGGATCATTGGGTTTCTTTGCCTCAGATGTCAATGAGCGATGTGCCCTTTCTATTTGTATGGAGACGTCTGGCATTGGGTCTAGCACTGCGTGTATCAACACTTCGACGAATTTCCTCACGTCTCTCCCCTCGCTCCCCTCGGGTACCCTGTAGATTCTCATGTTGTTACGTCTCATTCGGTTCTGTAAGTCATCATACCTGGCAGTCAAATCTTTCTCTCTGCGTAGCAGATAGCGTATGGCCCTCTCATACCGTCTTCCCTCATCTTCAGTAGCACTTACGCGTTCTTCTACCTCTGTAGTTCTTCTCTCTAGTCTTGTCATTTCCCCTTTCAGTTCTGCCATTGATGTCTCTAGCTTCCTGAGGGTTTGATTATGTCCTTCCAAATTCTCAGATCTGATCTTTGCTAGCTCCGCTAATATTTTAGCCTCAAATGAGCCACCATTGCCTCTCGCCTCGTGCTGAGTCTGCTGACCTGGTTTCGGATTCGGAGTATCATTTTTCTCTTTCGAAGTATCTGGCTTTGCAGTCGAGGCTTTTCTTGTTGTTGCCATCTTCGATATGTCATATAACGTCGAGTAATAACTTAAGTTAGGTTATTTAGTATTTTTTTTGGACGGAGCTCAACTTTTTGGGTGCTGTTCAGCACATGACGTCACCGGAAGTCAAAGTGAAAGTTTTCTATCAGCTCAAGGACAAACATGTAGTACAGGCCAGTAGAGATGTCAAGACCAAAGAACGTAGATTGGATAAGAAGTACCACTCAATGGAAAATGTATTGGCCACGGTGTAGTGCGGGGGCATAGCTTAAAGGGACACTGCACTGAAACAAATTATTTGTTGGCGGAACATAAAAAAATTATGGAAAGTGTTTCCATCCAATTTGATTATGCTACCATAGCAAGAAATGTTTTTGTTGAGTCACATTAAGGTCAATATGTTGGATCAACATAACATGTAAGTGTAACTGTGACCTAAGTACAAGGGGTACAGCCAACATAACTTTTAAAGGTTATTTCAACCTCAATAGAAAGGGTTAATCCATCATAGCTTTTACATGTTGCTCCAACATATTTGGTTTAGGTCTGGATGAACCAACTTCATGGGGTAGTTACAGCAGTATTTACATTGATAGACTCAACAAAGCAACATCTTGCTATGGTAGCATAATCAAATTGGATGGAAATACTTTCCATAATATATTTATGTTCCCACAACAAAATATTGTTTGGATTGTTCAACACATCTAATTAACTGTATTAAGACAATATTGCCTTACTTGTTTAATAGTTAAATAGGGTTTT
>NC_085873.1:31960631-31976751 GCF_034702125.1 Engraulis encrasicolus | reverse complement strand
CCTGTCTAAGAAGTAAAGTCAGAGCAACCGTTCAGAGGTTGAGTCGTAAATGGAACGTTAAGAATGGATAGCACATTCCAGCGTTTGCTAAGTAGGACATCCAGGAATCTTTGCATGAATGTCAACATTCCACCATATTGACATCAGGGAATGCGCAGAGGAGGCGCCGTTGAGACGATACAAAAATTGAATACATAGTCCTACTACTTGTCTCTTGCTGTGCAGAACGTTGTGAGGTGGAGCATTCTTAAACGCTGATGTTTTAGCATTATTCCAACTTTATTTACACTTTTCACATGACATGGCGTGCACCAGCACTGCCGTTTTAACATGGCGTAAAACTTCCAGCTATTCTACATGGCAGACACGTGATTGCGCGTGATGACACTCCAACTTCTTTTGGGTAAATATGCCACTTTTGCTCTTGCCTTTCTGCTTCTTTGGGTGGGTTCAGGCAGCGTTCAAGCAACATTTAAAGGTGCACTGTGTAAGATGGTGGCCAGTATTTCAATTAGCTGCTCCTTGAAACTATGTTGCCTATTGCCAAATTTAATCTTTTCCTGAATATTTAACAAATGATAAACTAGGCCTAATATTTACTAGTATGACCAAAGTACAAAGTGTGTTTTGCAGGCACTGGCGATTCTAGGGGGGGGCAGGGGGTGGCCAGGGCCACCCCTGGGACGCTATTGTCCACCCTACTGGCCACCCTTGATTCGACAAGTAATTAATAAAAAAATATATTTTTAAAAGTGCAAAAAATAAATATACAATAATAACAACAGTATAAGACCAATAATAGGTAATTATCAGGTAATCATTCAAGTTCGTCAACCCAACAACAAACAAGAGAAAACGGTCAATCCATGGTGATCGCTGGCTGACAGATCTAGGGTCAGTTTTACACTTTTACTAACACGACAGTCGTTGGACTGATGCTGCACAAGGCTGATTTCTGATCAGTAGGCTTACACGAGATGACCACTGCGTGTCGCCTGCTGCCCCTATAGTCGCTTATTTATCGTGAAAGATCTGGCAACCCCGCACCAGCGATGCTGAGGAGCACTGTGTCACCTGCAGTTCCTTCACGAGAGACCGCATCCACTAACTGCCTGGACAGTCTAATTTGGACAATAAGGTATGGCAATTTAATGATTTGTTGATTGTCTGAATGTGTTGGAAAACCTAATTTTGAAAACTTTATGCAAGTATTAGCAGCCAGGAAGAGCCAAAATACGAGATAGCTACACGAAACAACAACATGACTAAATGAGAGCAAGTTAGTGTTGTGGCAGCTGCAAACCAAGTTAGTAGCACAGCACAATCCTAACGTGCACGTCAGTTTATTTTTTTGTTGATAACAGGATAGTTAATATGAAACCGTTTGGATAGGGACATGGCATGGATAGCATTGGCCCATTGGCCACACATTGGAAAGGGTAGTCGGTTGTTATCTACAGTCAGGATCGGTAGGCAGACGTCAGTACCTAGCTCGAAACCTAGCATGTGAAATGAACTAATGGAGTATGGAGTAATGAACTAAGCTGGACTATGATTGTTGTGATGCCTTCTCTCAGTGAGAAGCTTCTCCTTTGCTTCTTCGATTGTCTTGACTTTTCTTGGAGTTTAAATCAAACTTAAATAAAGTCGGAGTAAGTCATAGTAAAGAGCACCTCTGCCTCTTTAGAGTAAGCAAGTTCACATCAGTCACAGATGTGTTGCCTAAACCCACAGCGCTAGTCCACTTCAGAGTATGACTCCCCCCCCCCAATAGCTACATTTGCGGTACATATTTGACCTCATATGTGTCAATATATCGTAATCCTTTTGTTCAAACGTACTTACTTACTTAACCCCATCACGCCATTCGGCGCATAGGGCAGCAACAAAGTCTCTCCATTTCGGTCTGTCTGTAGCCAACTTCTCGATGGTCCCCCCCGTTTGTTCAAACGTAGCGAAAATAAATCGTCACGCACACAAAATCATGGTACAGACGTGAGTTTGTTCACCAACGAAATTCACGTCATGTAATTTCTTTGCTAAAACCCTGCAGCCACGGCTTTAGAATCAGCCACTGCTCACAGCTGTAATTGCCTTGCAGGCCGACGGCGCCTCAGACTTGAAATTCACGTCATGTAATTTCTTTGTTAAAACCATATGCCACTGCTTTGACATCTGACACTGTCAACATCAATAATATAGGTTTTTTTTGTATTCTGACATTGTTGAATGAAGTCAAAGTTGTTACTCTAAGGGGAACCACGAACACAAAACTCATGAACACAACATGTGTCAGTGTTTCCCACAGAAATTTTGGAAACTATGGGGGCAGCCGGGGTTTATTTTGTCCGGGTGGGGGGGGGGGTTGGGCGGGGGGGGGGGGGGGGGTCTTCTGACACGGGCCTTTCGCGGGTTGTATTCTTGCAGCGTAAATGCAAAACGGCAAAACAATGACTACAGTATGACATTGGCGCATGGAGAAATTGTAGGCCTGGGCCTATATTTCAGCCATTTATATTTTGAGAAATAAGGCTACATAAGATTTTACCCATGACTTGTATAATAGTAGTACATTGTCATTGTCAAAAAATGCAGTACAGTGAATAATTTCTGTTTACAACACAGTTTCATTCGTCCCTCATGCAGGGGTCTGGGAAACAATAAAACAAAATAGGAGCAGAGATAAGAATTTAAGAGCACTGTGAAATTGTTAACGCATAGATAAAAAGGGTATTAGAGGGTAGGCTATGCCTTTTCCCCCACACATATCTGTAGGCGTACACATTCTACATGAGGGGTGCTGGTCACAGGGCCAGTTTTTTTCCAAATTCCTCCCATTAAAAGGGCTGAACAACATATTACACATTTATGTCTATATTCACATTCATTACACATTAATTTCTATATGCAGCCCGATGTCTCCTCTGCTGTGTCAATGAAGGTCTGTCACCAAACTCATTACAACTGTAAAACAAAGCCTAGGGAGTGTTAGTAAACTCATCCCAACTGTCCCTCCTCTGAAGGTTTTTTTTATATTGCTCCCAAACCCAAGTAAACTACAACAACTTGACTAGGCTTTTGATCCCTGTCTTTCAAGCACTTGTGGTTCTCTCTATAGCAGGGGTGCCCAACCTTTTTTTAACCAAGATCTACTTTTGAAGTTGATGGTCTGCCGTGATCTACCAAGTCAAATTTAAGGATGTCAGTATGAAAATTTAAGACCACCATTTATTAATCACCATTATTATGAACAAAATGTTTTTAGTAGGCTACTATGGCCGTATCTTTTCAGTGTGTTTTTAAAGTGTGTTGAATAGCCTATCTTTACAAAGCAATGCAGCACTGATAGTATGCAGAGATAATTTCAGTCATACACAAGTCATAAACAACTGAAACAATTTCAAAATGATAAACATTTGGAATATAAAAGGCACATAGACCCTATTTCTAAAATATGATGAAGCATTATCATGCCTTCGGTGGTATAGGCTACAAATTAACTACAAATAACTGTGCGATCAGCAGCGTTCTGATGTATGGGTCTTTGGTGTGGTACTCGGGCTCCACAAAAGCAGACCAGCAGGCACTCCAGCGTGTGGTAAAAACAGCACAGAGAATCACTGGGACACCTCTCCCAGAGATAGGTACAATCTACACCACACGCTGTCTACGAAGAGTGCAAAACATCTTGCAAGTCACCACCCTGCTTACCACCTGTTCCAACTGCTTCCCTCAGGCAGAAGATACAGGTCATTACAGGCACGAACTACAAGACTTTCTAATAGCCTGTACCCTGAAGCCATTAGACTGCTTAATTCTAGTGCTCTTACATAGGTCTCTGGTCATGTTGTTCTGTGTTTTTTTTTTCCTTTTAAGGGATGGCACTTAGGCCTACTGTAACATCCTATTGATTTTGTGTATTCATACATGTGTGCGTGTGTGCGTGTGTGTGTGTGTGTGTGTGTGTGTGTGTGTGTGTGTGTGTGTGTGTGTGTGTGTGTGTGTGTGTGTGTGTGTGTGTGTGTGTGTTGTGTGCACCTTAAAAATATCAACAGCACTGGGTTATTAACTTTGAATTGTGGGGAGAGGATCACATTTTTATATTTTACTGTTTTTGATTTACTTGATTAATTTGTTAATACTCATATTATTACTATTATTTACTTTAATTTATTATACTTCATGATATACTTCATGAATTTAAACTTTATTTGACTAGGCCTACTTCTTTTTGGTTACTTCTATAGGCCTTCAAACTACGCAGTGTTGTTGCTCCACCCACAATTTCGTTGACTTCATTGACAATGACAATAAACTCCTTGAATCTTGAATCTTGAATCTTGAAATTAAAAAGGGCTCAGAAATTCACCATTTGTTATGGGTAAATAGTAGGCTACTATGAGAGAGAGAGAGAGAGACAGAGAGAGAGAGAGAGAGAGAGAGAGAGAGAGAGAGAGAGAGAGAGAGAGAGAGAGCAAGAGCAAGCAACGAGAGAACTCATTGGATTGGTTAACACCCCTGTTAAGAGTGACTTCTTCTATGAAGGTTTTTTTTTCAGCTCTCTGGGACAGTAGCACAGCAAAGGCTTTCTATTGTGAGTTTGGCCAATCGTTTTGTCCACAACTGAAGCAATAAACAGCACAAATTGAAGTGAATTCCATACATGTCAACAACTAACATTTCCCTTACACGCGGCACGCGATGTAAACGCAGTTAGCGATGATGCATGCGACTAGCGATTTGGACGAAGATCCTCGCATATCGGCGTGTCATGCGCACATGTTCTGTTACTCACCCGATGATACTCGTGTGCACACATGAATCAACTGTAATACCCTTACGGTCACTTCCTAATGCTTTCCCCTCATTCTGTGTTACCGTGGGACTACTTATCTAACCAATACAGAGTCTATAGGATGTATTTACTCCAGGAGGAAAATGCGAAGGAAATTCAAAATCGTAATTCAAATCGTTTTTAACAAAAACGGATATCGTTTAAAAAAAAAAAAAAGTTTTTTTTTTTTTTTTTTTTTTTTTTTACATTTTCGTAAACTATGGCGGCCAAATTTAAACTATGGCGGGCCGCCATAGTTTCCTCAATGTATGGGAAACACTGTGTGTACTCTGCCAATTCGACAATAATCCCTCTGGTATTGTAGCCAGTTACTATGCTTAGAAGTGAGTTGATTGAATGATTAATTGGTTGCATTGATTTGATTACATTTCCTCCAGTGAGTGACATTAAGATGAAGAGAAGAAACGATATTGAGAGCTTCTTTATCAAGAAAAAAAAAAGAGTCAGAGTCAGCTACAGCCAGTACCAGCACCAGTGCAGATGCCCACACAAGCCAGCAGCCTAGGGATAGTGTTGATGAGCAGTCCACTACCCCAATACAAGATGGTAGGTTGTGCATGGAAAGTTTGAATTAGTTACATGTAGCCCTTTCATGCACACCGTTCAACCAGTGAAACACTGTTATTGTCATCAAAAAGGTTCTGTCATAGTGCCACACTACATAACACAGGGTCTTTAGTAATACACTATGGTAACTCTGGTAACGACAAAGGTATAACGCCATGCATTAAAGGGTTTAACAGCTGACAAATGTTGAGACAGAAGATGATGAACTAAAGATTTGTATTAGGGCCAAAACATACCAAGGCGGAACGGAACGGTCGCAGGGCGGACGCGGTCTTTCTGCTTAGTTTTGGCCGGCGTGCTTTTCTCTGCCTTGCACACTGACAGCGTCGGCGTGCGCTGCCAGTCCCATTCAAAACCCTCCCCACAGCCAAAGCTAGCATGCTACTTTGCCATTCATTTGAATGAGACACCGCCGGTCGCCGGCGTGAAAAATACGCTCGAGTTCTATTTTCCAAATCCAGCGCGGCGCGGAGCCGGCTCCCGCGCCGCTGACGCCCGACTACCGCCGGTTGGTGTGTAAGGACAGATAGGTTTCAATGTATTTTCACTGACGCCGGTAAAAAACGCGGCCGTTCCGCGCCGCTTTACCGCCTTGGTGTGTCAGACCCCTTATATGTATATGTGCATGGACCTGTCTGTCTGTCTGTCTGTCTGTCTGTCTGTCATTTTAAACTATCCTTGTATTACCACAGTTGACCAGCCACATTTGGAGGAGGAGGAGACGGACTGTGAATCTGTGTTGTCTGGATCTCCACCTACTGAGCATGGTATGTCAGGTTCAGGTGCAGGTCCTTCACGAGAGACCGCATCCACTAACTGCCTGGACAGTCTAATTTGGACAATAAGGTATGGCAATTTAATGATTTGTTGATTGTCTGAATGTGTTGGAAAACCTAATTTTGAAAACTTTATGCAAGTATTAGCAGCCAGGAAGAGCCAAAATACGAGATAGCTACACGAAACAACAACATGACTAAATGAGAGCAAGTTAGTGTTGTGGCAGCTGCAAACCAAGTTAGTAGCACAGCACAATTCTAACGTGCACGTCAGTTTATTTTTTTGTTGATAACAGGATAGTTAATATGAAACCGTTTGGATAGGGACATGGCATGGATAGCATTGGCCCATTGGCCACACATTGGAAAGGGTAGTCGGTTGTTATCTACAGTCAGGATCGGTAGGCAGATGTCAGTACCTAGCTCGAAACCTAGCATGTGAAATGAACTAATGGAGTATGGAGTAATGAACTAAGCTGGACTATGATTGTTGTGATGCCTTCTCTCAGTGAGAAGCTTCTCCTTTGCTTCTTCGATTGTCTTGACTTTTCTTGGAGTTTAAATCAAACTTAAATAAAGTCGGAGTAAGTCATAGTAAAGAGCACCTCTGCCTCTTTAGAGTAAGCAAGTTCACATCAGTCACAGATGTGTTGCCTAAACCCACAGCGCTAGTCCACTTCAGAGTATGACTCCCCCCCCCCCAATAGCTAAATTTGCGGTACATATTTGACCTCAAATGTGTCAATATATCGTAATCCTTTTGTTCAAACGTAGCGAAAATAAATCGTCACGCACACAAAATCATGGTACAGATGTGAGTTTGTTCACCAACGAAATTCACGTTATGTAATTTCTTTGCTAAAACCCTGCAGCGACGGCTTTAGAATCAGCCACTGCTCACAGCTGTAATTGCCTTGCAGGCCGACGGCGCCTCAGACTTGAAATTCACGTCATGTAATTTCTTTGTTAAAACCATATGCCACTGCTTTGACATCTGACACTGTCAACATCAATAATATAGGTTTTTTTTGTATTCTGACATTGTTGAATGAAGTCAAAGTTGTTACTCTAAGGGGAACCACGAACACAAAACTCATGAACACAACATGTGTACTCTGCCAATTCGACAATAATCCCTCTGATATTGTAGCCAGTTACTATGCTTAGAAGTGAGTTGATTGAATGATTAATTGGTTGCATTGATTTGATTACATTTCCTCCAGTGAGTGACATTAAGATGAAGAGAAGAAACGATATTGAGAGCTTCTTTATCAAGAAAAAAAAAGAGTCAGAGTCAGCTACAGCCAGTACCAGCACCAGTGCAGATGCCCACACAAGCCAGCAGCCTAGGGATAGTGTTGATGAGCAGTCCACTACCCCAATACAAGATGGTAGGTTGTGCATGGAAAGTTTGAATTAGTTACATGTAGCCCTTTCATGCACACCGTTCAACCAGTGAAACACTGTTATTGTCATCAAAAAGGTTCTGTCATAGTGCCACACTACATAACACAGGGTCTTTAGTAATACACTATGGTAACTCTGGTAACGACAAAGGTATAACGCCATGCATTAAAGGGCTTAACAGCTGACAAATGTTGAGACAGAAGATGATGAACTAAAGATTTGTATTATATGTATATGTGCATGGACCTGTCTGTCTGTCTGTCTGTCTGTCTGTCATTTTAAACTATCCTTGTATTACCACAGTTGACCAGCCACATTTGGAGGAGGAGGAGACGGACTGTGAATCTGTGTTGTCTGGATCTCCACCTCCCGGCCTTTGGCAAATCAGACCATGCCGCTGTCATGCTGCTACCGAAGTATAAACAACGACTTCGTCGAGAGGCTCCTTCCACGAGAGAGGTTAGCCGCTGGTCAGATCATTCAGAAGCTTTGCTTCAAGATGCGCTGGCTGATGTGGATTGGGACATGTTTAGGGAGAGCTCCGACAGCATAGACGAATTCACTGACGTGGTGACGTGCTTCATCTCAGAACTGGCCTCTAACATCATTCCCACGGTAACTGTGAAAATCTACCCAAATCAGAAGCCATGGGTCGACAGATCTATTCGTGAAGCCCTGAACGCACGAACAACTGCGTATAACGAATGTCTTTTATCTGGAAATATGGCGCCATATAAATCAACTTGTTATGAGCTCAGAAAAGCAGTGAAGCTGGCCAAGAAAAGATATCGAGAGAAAGTTGAGTTGAATCTGAGTAACAACGACAGTAGAAGTGTATGGCAGGGGTTGAAAATGATCACTGATTATGAAAGACCCCCTCTCACCATGGCTGCGGACTCAACGCTGGTCAACGAGCTCAACGCATTCTATGCGCGCTTTGAGGTCAGTGACGACGAGCGCACTCACAGTAACGCACGTGTTTTTAACAGCGCAAGTGATGCAATTGATGTACACACCGGTGTTTGTCCTCTACCATCAGTGTCTATGCACGATGTTAGAAGAGTACTTAAGCAAGTAAACGGCAGAAAGGCAGCTGGGCCAGATGGTATTCCTGGAAGGTTGTTAAAATCTTGTGCTGATCAACTTGCTCCTGTCTTCACAACAATATTCAATCTGTCCTTAGCCAGCTCCACTGTTCCCAATTGTTTTAAAAGGTCAACTATCATACCCGTACCCAAAAAGGCCAATCCAAGCTGTTTGAATGACTACCGCCCCATTGCTTTTAACATCTGTTGTAATGAAGTGCTTTGAGAAGCTTGTTAAAAATATAATCTGCTCTTCTGTCCCTGGCTCATTAGACCCCCTTCAATTTGCCTATCGTGAAAATAGGAGCACTGATGATGCCATCTCCCATGTCCTTCACACCACCCTTTCTCACCTGGATAAAGGACAGGGCAACTATGCAAGACTACTATTCATTGACTACAGCTCAGCATTTAATACCATCGTGCCCTCAAAACTAGTATCCAAGCTGAAAAACATTGGACTTTGTCATTCTCTATGTGCATGGATACTCAACTTCTTGTCAAACAGACCTCAGGCAGTGAAGATTGGCAACTGCTCCTCTAGCATAATCTCCCTCAACATCGGCGCGCCGCAAGGTTGCGTTCTCAGCCCTCTGTTGTACTCCCTTTATACCCATGACTGCTCAGCTATCCACAGCTCCAATTCCATCGTGAAATTTGCAGATGACACAGTGGTGGTAGGACTCATCTCCAACAACGATGAAACAGCCTACCTAAATGAGGTTGAGATGTTGTCATCCTGGTGTGCAGAGAACAGTTTAGAGCTCAACGTCACCAAAACCAAAGAACTTGTGGTGGACTACAGAAGAGGAAAAGATCAGAAGAACTATGCTCAACTGGAAATCTTTGGTACCCCTGTGGAAAGTATCTAGGCGTCAACATTTCTGAAGATCTGTCTTGGTCACCTCACATCACCACCGTAGTGAAAAAGGCCAGGCAGCGTCTGTACCACCTCAGGAGGCTAAGGAAGTTCAGAATTCCATCAGACATGCAGAAGTCCTTCTATTCTGCCACAATTGAGTCAGTAATTACAGGAAGCATTACAACATGGTATGGCAACTGCACAGCTCAGGACAAGATAGCCCTGCACAGAGTAGTGCATGCTGCAGAAAAAATCACTGGCGCCATCCTTCCAGGGCTGCAAGATGTATATGCAAGAAGGACAAAGACACGAGCACAAAGGATTATGAAAGACACATTTCATCCTAGTCACTCCATGTTTGAAAGGCTGCCCTCAGGGAAACGACTACGTTCCATAAGATGTAGAACAGAGAGACTGCGTAAGAGTTTTTTTCCTCAAGCCATCCGCTTTTTGAATTAAGACAATAACTATTTTTTAATTATTTTTTATTTTTAATTTATTTTATTATTTTCATTTTTTACCATCCAACACAGCACTGAGCAGTTGCAACCCCCATTTCACTGCCAATTGTGCTTGCACAAGGAAGCATGTGACAAATAAAAATCTTGAATCTCTTGAATCTTGAATCTACTGAGCATGGTATGTCAGGTTCAGATGTCATTCATGAAGTTGGTGTCTACTCTCTCATACTTCAGTTATTTAAAAATGGCCAATTATGCATATTTATATGTGAATGCATAGCATTTAACCAGATTACACTGCACTTTCAATTAAAAGCCTGGCACATTAAAATAACTTAATGAGGATATGTGTGTGCATTTATCTTTAATTTCTGTGAATACGTACATAGAAAACAAAGACCTAAACATAGAACATTTCAATACTATATATATACTGTATATATATATTTTATACTACTACAAAATATTGTATTTGAAGTTCACTGGTGCTTTTCTTTAAAATGCAGGAAATAGCATAGAATAAATGCAACATTTTCTGTGTGGGAGGACCCCCGTATGTGTATATAATTCCATGATTCCATGGCCACCTCAGACTATATTTGTGTGTCATCTTGGCCACCCTAGTAAAAATGTCCTGGATACGCCCCTGTTTGCAGGTAAAATGTCTATTTCTGGAAATTCAAAATGACAGACCATGGAGAAGATCCCCCTTTTCATGTATGAAAAGCGCAGTCCAACCTTTCAGCTTGATCCCGGTCTGCTTGTTTGGTCTGGACCCAACCCCAAAAGGTGTGAACCAAGGGACCACAAGTGAAAGTTTGGTCCGTTTGGTCTAAACTCAACAAGGTAGTAATAATATCCATTTCAATTACCCAATTGAAACAGCATTGCCATTGCAGGCTGGCGTTCAAACCACTCACCAACTGAACAGCACTTTCATTCGTGATTTAGTTTGATTTCATCCAAAGATTGCACAAGATATAAATAAAACCAATACAGTGCCGATTATTGCTCCTTCCCTTCCCTACACAAATGGTTGCAGAAGTGGACCATTGGAGCTGCAAAGCCAATGAAGGGACCCTGTGTAGTAAGCAGGGCTTTGAACCGGTTCAAGGAACGAAAACGAAAACCGGGAACTTTTTTGTATTTTACAGGGAACAGAAACGAAACCGGAAACGTTATTATTTTTTATGTTCTGGAACGGGAACACTTATTTAAAAATAATGGTAACCGGTTAATACCGGTTAATACCGTTCCTCAAACAAAACAAAAAAGGTAATTATTTTCCTGCGCACGTTACCATGACGGCTGAGGTTCACGTCCTGTGTGACATCAGACATTCACTGACTGAATGGAGAGAGAGCTGTGGACTATAAAGTCTCCACTCCACATCTTAAATAAGAGAAACCACGGTCATACAAAAGGGGAGAGTTTCCATTGCATCATTGCAAGACATTGCAGAGAAGCGTGTGTAAAGCGCACCGAGAATGTTCGACGTTATTGGGCATCCATGGCCGCTTCAAATATGCACAAACTCACAATGTCAGTCATAGTGCTCCTCGTGACCCAAGTCAGCGTGGAGCGTGCATTTTCATCATTGAGGTTTAGTCTCCGCTTCTCCACTTAGGTCGTCCCTGAATGACAAAATTCTGGAGGATATTCTTTTCATCTGCTTGAATAAACAGTTTGGAATGTAGGCTGACTCATTTGCACTTCCGTCTTTATTGGTTAATTAACGTCAGTTAGGCCTATGAGAATAATTAACTGACAGGAATGAAATTAACCGTTCCGGGAACAGTATTTTTTTGTTCTAACCGGTTCGGGAACGTCAATTTATTGCTGGAACTTATAACCGGAAACGTTATAATTCCGTTTCTGTTCGGAACGGAACGTTTGGAAAAAAATAATGGTTCAAAGCCCTGGTAGTAAGTAACCAAGTGTATGGGTGTACATCAATTTAATCCACACGGAGGCAGGGAAACTGTTTGTTCATTCTTTACTTGAGAAATTGGTTGGCAAACCACATATACAAACTGGGCCGTTCCAAACTAAAAGGCCCCAGTGGGGCAGCCCCAATTTAATTACAGTTCCGTCCCCAATATTACCCAATAGGCCTACATAATGGATAGAGAAAGTAGTGGAAGTGACATGAGGGACACCCTGAGTTTGTGAGGCATAGGGGCCACTCATCAAAGGGAAAGGCAGTGTGTGTGTGTGTGTGTGTGTGTGTGTGTGTGTGTGTGTGTGTGTGTGTGTGTGTGTGTGTGTGTGTGTGTGTGTGTGAGAGAGAGAGAGAGAGAGAGAGAGAGAGAGAGAGGGGGAGAGAGAGAGAGAGAGAGAGCGCAAGACCAGAGTATAAACAATAATGTGATTACTGTGCCACATAAGGTGAAGCCCACAAGATGAGAAAAAGAAAGAGAGAGAGAGAGAGAGAGAGAGAGACAGAGAGACAGAGAGAGAGATAAGAGGGTGTGATTGACATTGACGTTGACTGGGACAGACTCGGAGAGCAATGATGCCACGGCCCCTCCACCCCATCATCTGGTCGTCATGGTAATGAGCAAGCCAGAGGCCTCATTGGCTATCACCACGACGACCCCTCAAAACCTTTAACACCCTCCACACCCCACCCCCCATGAAGGCCAATCAGCGCACAGCCTCATTAGCCAATCAGATTAGGGCGTTATCAGGAAGGAATGAATGAATTATCTCTGCTCAATCAGGTCGTAGGAGCGGATGAGTGGAGAGGAGTGCGTGTGTGTGTGTGTGTGTGTGTGTGTGTGTGTGTGTGTGTGTGTGTGTGTGTGTGTGTGTGTGTGTGTCCATCCATCTGTGTGTGTGGGCTACGTGCCCACCTCCATGCGTGTCTGTGTGAAATTGAAATGTCAACTGTGTGATGTAAAAAGGCTTCATTTGAGCTGTATTGTTTAGTGTGTGTGTGAGTGTGTGCGCGTGTGCGTGTGTGTGTGTGTGTGCGTGTGTGTGTGTGTGTTTTGCTTGTTTCCTCTGCTGTAATTGGGGTCAGTAAGGCCAAAGGACAACAATCTCATTAATACACACAGAGATTATTTAGAGAGAGAGATGGCGAGGAGTGTGTGTGTGTGTGTGTGTGTGTGTGTGTGTGTGTGTGTGTGTGTGTGTGTGTGTGTGTGTGTGTGTGTGTGTGTGTGTGTGTGTGTGTGTGTGTTGTATGCTTGGTTGAAAGGCGGAAGGAGAGGAACCAATATGTACCAAATGCAGCTGTTACAAATATATACATACAGGGCCGGCGACAGCTTTGGCAGGGCCCTGGGACAGTCATCTGAAATGGTCCCTCACCCAATGCATACTACAATGTAATGAGGACCCAATTCCAGTGTTGGGCAAGTTACTTTGAAAAAGTAACTAGTTACTAGTTACTAGTTACTTCTCCAAAAAAGTAACTGAGTTACTTCCTGAGTTACTCCGGTATCAAAGTAACTAGTTACCAGTAAAAGTAACTATTGTGTTACTCGGCCCCCAAAACCAAAAAACCAAATAAACCAAAGTCACTGGATGGACAAAATATATATAGGCCTATATATATATATATATATATATATATATATATATATATATATATTAAATAAAAGACAATAACACATTTTAATAGGCTTATTTAAATTCAACTGAAAATGTGCATGTTAAATCCAACTTTAAATTACTACTAAATGTAGTATTTACATTTTAATTATTACTAAATGCTACCCTTTCAAACAAGACTACGATTACGTCATTTTGTAGTTCACAGAGTCGTGAATCAGTAAAGGACGCGACCTGTGACGCGACCACAAAATGCGGAAGTAGCCACTTTGCGTCTTTGTCTCGAAGCGTGCGAGTTCAGTTTGTGTTGTTATCAGCGAACTATCAGCGAGCTATTTCATTGTGGTTAGTGAGAAGTTGAATCATGATGAAGTTCTGAGCATGTTATTTGCCTATTCTGACTCTGAAGGACAGTTTTTATCTCACGAGGAGGATAATGATCGGGCGAGCACTCTGTTTACCGCGGCGAAACTTCCGAAGGCAGTGATGCCGACATGCGAAGCAAGGATGTTCTCTAAGCACACACACACATTGAAACTCATTCGGTGACTTTGTCCGATCTTAAGTAAGTCGGCGGTAGTGGCGAATGCAGTCGTAGTGTCCATACAGGTAGGCCTATTGGTGGAGGTGAGAGAAGTGGTTCTGGTAATGTTAGCTTGAGCTCCCTCCATTCAGCCCCCGGTGATGCGGGTAGCCACCTATCCGGACGCAAACGCAATACTCCTGGGATCAGACAAACACTGTTCACCAAGCAGCACACACACACTCATTCTGTCCCTCTTTCTGACTTCTACTGGGTGGATGGCAGCGGCGAACGTGGCAGTATGACCGTATGGAGAGGTTTTGGTAATAGAACGCACGGTGACGACGCATAGGCTACCCAAACAGTAACGTGCAGTAACGGAGTGTATGAAATTGTAACGGCGTTATACTGACAGTAAGAATAATTAGTTAGATTATCCGTTACTGAAAAAAGTAACGGCGTTAGTAACGCCGTTTATTTAAACGCCGTTATTCCCAACACTGCCCAATTCTGCCTTCTCCTTGAGCCCGGGACAACTGACCTCTTTGTCGCCTCTTGTCAGCTTCCCTACGCACGCACGCACGCACGCACGCACGCACGCACGCACGCACGCACGCACGCACGCACGCACGCACGCACGCACGCACGCACGCACGCACGCACGCACACGCACACACACTCATACACAGCCCAAACAGCAACCATCAGAATGTAAGAGTTACATACAGGTACTTTAAATTTTGTCCATGCAAGCACTGACCCAACAAAGCCTCAACGCAGTTGAACAATCCACATACAGACAAAGTGCAACAGATGTCAGCTAGCAAAGATGTGAAACTTAAGTAAGAAGTTTACACGTATGTGGATATTTTTGAAAACACAATGTTCTGGCCCCTTGCTTATACATAAATAGAGTATTATGGATGCACATTTCAAGACTGGTTTTAAAAATTACCCCGTTTAGGGGGAAAATGCATCAGTCACCTGGTTTTATTTTTATCCACATGTCCTGTTTATACATAAACATCCACATTATGTTATACATCAGAGCATGGCAACCCGACCGAAGCCCGACGGGCCTGGTCGGAACCCGACGGGCCGGGCCGGGCTCGGACAAAAAAAAATAGAATATCTGTCGGACTCGGGTCGGACTCGGGCTTGAAGCAAACAGACATTGTGAAAATTGTAAGCAACCAGAGGAAACGTTTCAGTTCATGCAAACGGCAGTTTTATGATTAAAAAATAAGTAATTGAATATGCATAAATGAAAATGTTGGTAGGCTACTCGTGCGAGTGGTTATTATTGGCTGTATGCGCGCGCCAGTTACCAGTGGCAACATGGACGCTCACTCCCAGTCAGTCGAGCAGGGATGCCTAGTACTTGCTTTCTTAATAAGCGCCAAATCAACAGTTGTCAGTGAACGCATGGTCTTTTGTTGTAGGCCTAGTGTAGGCCATGTTTTAACATGCCGAGGCTGTCTTGAATGTTGAACATAAAATGACGAAGTTTCACTGCATTGTTCGCCAAGGATTACATTTCCAGCATGTGCAAGGAGCATAATAAGGATAACTAAGACGCACAAGCTACGTGGAGTAAGGTAGGAGAGGTTTCCTGTTACTACTTTGTCCGCTGTGACATATCATGTCCTTCACGTAATTGTTGTCACTTTTAGGCTACTGTAGCCTACAGTCGTAACTATGCGCGTGCAAACTTTCCTGATTGACCGCATGGACATCAGGGGAAATGACATTCTCTTGGGGGCCAAACAGGCTACTGTTCTTCGGGGTTAAATTATAGCCCATCCTTCTTAACGACAAGGAGCGGCCGCTTCACATGGCTCGCGGGGATTTATTTGCACTAACAGTAACGTAACACATGCTTCGATAGCCGTGCTGACTGCATCCAAAACGTATTCGCTAGTTTTCGCCTTTCTTATCCTCTCACGCCCCTCCCATGCATTTGATCACCGCACCCAACATCTCTGGTTAGTCTAACCGAAAGGTGCGCTGGACATGTGTGTGT
>NC_085873.1:31945631-31955631 GCF_034702125.1 Engraulis encrasicolus | reverse complement strand
TCGCTGATGGGAACCGCCTTTAACCTCTGAGTCACTGTGTCAGTCATAGCGCAAGCTCTGAGCTAGAACTAAGCGAAAGCGTACTCACTCTGCATTCCGCCCATGCCCACCGTCCAGTAGTATCACGCCACCGAGGAAACAAACGAAACGGCATCAGCAGGGAAAGCGTTCGCATGCTTGGCCCAGTACAGTCAACAAGCTGTCGAAGGAGTATCACGCTAAGATGCCAACATACCAGGAGAGGGGTTTGCGTGATTGGAGTTACTGCGCCGTTCATCCACCAGAGTGTAGGTCTACCTCTGAGTTCACCGGAACAGCGGCACCAGCGTAGCTATTCCTGAGTGTTTGTGCCGCTTTCTCCCCTCTCCCTGTAAAGAGGTTATTACCTCCAAGCCAATTGTGTTTTTAGCAGTTTTGGTGGCCAAGTGGTCTTCATGTTTCTTATTTTCTTGTTTTTTTTGTTAACTGAGGCTCTGGGTAGCAGTCACTATTTATCCCCACCTTTCAAGCATACCTCTAGCAAGGGTCCACTCGTGTGTCAGCACCTTAATGTGTGTATAACAGGGTTTGCTGTGAATAGGCCTACTGAGCCGCGTGGCTCTCATTTGAGTGCAGTGTCTTCACTATATACCAGACTGGGTTTGGGGGGGTCACCTAGGGTAGTGTAGTAGTGGGGCCCACTCTGTATGTACTAGCCTGCTACCCATACAGCCTCAGATTTATTATTTTGTTTTCCATTTGTTTTTGTTTTTTTCCTTTCTGAATATTTATTGAAGAAAAATAAAACAAATATTTTTATACCTGGCTTCAAATCACTTGTCCTTGGATCATTTATTGGTTTAAACCCTGCACAGGTACTTGGGTGAACCCACCACCTTCCCCCTATAACACAGGTAACACAGTCACGTGTGGAAAAGTTCAGAGCCCGGTATGGCACTTTAGTGCCGAACGTAACTGGTGCGGGCACCGGCTCTGTTCTGGTCGGCCTGAAAAACAGCCAAGGCCCCCGTGACACGAGCCGTGCCACACAATTTTTTCTGTGGACCTCCTTTCATAACCATAGTCCATGTCTGTGTGTCAATGCCACATTGGGATGTTTAAATAATGATAATGTAGTAATGTCCAGAGATAGATTATTATGATGCAGTTCTGTTTTTATTTTGGTGTACATTAATGATGAAATTATTCATTTTGTTTAGCTATACTTTTTCTTCCAACTTTTTAATGTTTCAAGAAGGAGGCCGCATCTTGCATAGCAGTGTTTTTTTATTGCACAAACGCGTTTCGACGTGTGCCTTCTTCAGTGTGCCTCCTTCTTGAAACATTGAATTTAATATTTGGGCCAGCACCCTCAGAGGTTTAAATAATCAAGAGTGACGCCTACTCCAAGAAGAAAACTTCCAACTTTTTAAAAATATATATTTATTTAGGGCTTTATGCCTTTATTTTTTTGACAGGACAGTGGAGGAGAGACAGGAAATGACTGAGGAGAGAGAGATGGGGAAGGATTGGCAAAGGACCTAGGCTGACATCGAACCCGGGTCGCCGGCGTGGTAACCCGGTGCCCTACCTTTAGGCCACGTCAGGGCCTTTTTCTTCCCCTCACAGCCCCTCAGGGGTCCCCGGCTCCCCTTTGAAAACCACTGGTTGCGATGGGGGGTATCTCAGAACCTGACTCAGTAGTAAACCAGGTTAAATGAAAAAGGAAAAAGTTTACTGCACAGATGCCTGAGCGAACCTGATGATGCACAACGCGTTGTTCGCTCTGAATAAAAGAGCATAAAGTTAAACAAGTGTGCAGTTAACTTTTTTCCTTTTGAAGTGTTGCATACTCCTGCGTTTACTAGCACCTACAAGCTGTGCATGGATCTTTGAACTTTTGCAGGTTAAATTAAACTTTAGGTAGTTGTTAGTGGTTCTCAAACTTTTTGTGTGAAGTACCATCCGATAAAATATTGAGCTCTCTGAGTACCACCTTGACAACCAACATTAGAATATCGCATCAAAGGCCTTCCATATTCACTTTTGCCAGTCAATCCAGTCAATCCAGGAGAGGTTCATAACGCCATCAACAGCTACGAATTCTTCCAAGTACCGCCAGAGATGTCTCAAGTATCACCAGTGGTACACGTACCACAGTTTGAGCACCACTGGTCTAACAGAAGAGCCCGGAGCCCTCATTTTCTTAACTAAATGGTATGTGGACTAGGCCTACTGGATATAATAGCTGGCTTACCACTTCCTGTAGGTTAACTTCGCAACATTGGCCCTGGCGACTGGAGCTGCATGACGCAACATTCAAGGTCATGAGATTTGAGACAATTTTATTAAACATCTTGGTATGTTAGAGCTGAATGCAATGCAACATTCTAATGCAAGATGAGGGTCTTGGCGTTTAAATGCAACTTATTTCATGTTTTTATGTGCTTCAGAGGCTGAGATATTTAGGTTTTTATAGGCTGAGGGCAGCTTTTCTTAAAAAAGGGCTTTTTAGGCAGCAGCCTTTTTTACAGGTGCTTTAAGCGTCAATGAGATAACCATGTTCTTGGAATACCCCTCAGCTCAGAGTTGAAAAGTCAGTCAAGAAGTACCATAGAAGGCTTTGATCTGGATTGAATCAAGTTTTGTGTGCTTTTTATGCCTTTATTCCATATAAATGCGTTTTCTTAAGGTGTGCCTTATCTTGTTTTTTGTTTTGTTTTGTTTTTTTCAATTAACCAGGTTTCACAAGCGTGGCTTTCAGCCAACGGACTGCGTGAGTGGTTGACAAAGTCTTCATTTGTTCACTAATGACTCTAAGCACCGCTTGGCTAGTTCTGGTGATTAATTGTCTTGAAAATGTTAGATAGTGCACCTTTCACAACATTTTCTTTTTTGATCACCGAAAAAAAACATTCTGAGAATGAAAACTAGAAAATGTTTGTGTGCGTGCATGTGGGCGCCTGTTCTCAGATATGCTGCTCTAAGCCCTGCAGGAGCCTAAAGTAGTAGTATTTCGGTGTGTGTGTGTGTGTGTGTGTGTGTGTGTGTGTGTGTGTGTGTGTGTGTGTGTGTGTGTGTGTGTGTGTGTGTGTGTGTGTGTGTGTGTGCATGCGCCCATTTTTACCATATGTTTTATGTTTTCATATTTTGCGCCCATTTTTACCATATGTTTTATCTTGATTTTTACATTTTTCGTGGACTCCAATTCCTCTCTTTCTTTCTTTCTTGTTTCCTTTCTTTTTGCATTTGTTTTTTGTGAAGCACATTGAGTTGCACCTGTGTATGAAATGCGCCATACAAATAAACTTGCCTTGCCTTGCCTTCCCTTGCCTTGCCTTGCCTTGCCTTTCTTTGAATTGCCTTGAATTGCCTTGCCTTGCCTTACCTCTTCTCCAACACCGCCACCCACGTGCGGCTGCAGGAATTACACTCAGCTGTGTGTGTGTGTGTGTGTGTGTGTGTGTGTGTGTGTGTGTGTGTGTGTGTGTGTGTGTGTGTGTGTGTGTGTGTGTGTGTGTGTGTGTGTGTGAGTGAGTGAGTGAGTGAGTGAGTGAGAGAGAGAGAGAGAGAGAGAGAGAGAGAGAGAGAGAGAGAGAGAGAGAGAGAGAGAGAGAGAGAGAGAGAGAGAGAGAGAGAGAGAGAAATATAACCAGATGCCAGAAGTCAGATATAGACTAAAGAATCCTACATTTAAATATTTTGGGAACATCTTAACGTGTGTGTGTGTGTGTGTGTGTGTGTGTGTGTGTGTGTGTGTGTGTGTGTGTGTGTGTGTGTGTGTGTGTGTGTGTGTGTGTGTGTGTATAAAGTCTCCTGTTAAAGTGAGTCCATATATGGAGGTCCGAGGAAGACTAAGAGAGCTGGAATGGGACGGATCAGTTTCCGCCGTTTTTTTATTTTATTTTTATTTTTTTAAATATATAATTTTGGTTTAGTTTTGGCCATGTGAGTGAGCCCACATTACTCATATGATATTTATAGTGTTTGGTGATGTAAAGTCATTTAACGTCATCACAGTTTAACATTTTCAGAACTTTTCAAAACAGCTCACAGAGTTCTAAAACTTCTAAAAATTGTCCATTCTTTTATGAGGGTGAGAATGGGTTTACATTTTACTGTTTACTTTTTCTTTTTTTTTTAAAAAAAGCATTCCAACAAACACCAAGTATCATCCCAAAGCTTAATGCTGTGTTATAAAGTGTTGGTTTTGGTTTTGGTTTGATATTTGAAATATAAATGTAAATAAGCCATGCCCCAATTACTGGTCAGGATCTGGAAAAGGGGCTGAACAAAAACATGCATCCTTGGGTGCTGAAGGTTGAAATTGCCAGGAATTCTCATTCAAAAAACGTTCTAATGACAGTCAAGAGTGATGTCTTGAAATCTTGCAATGTTACTGGAACTTTTAAATCACTCCTTGATTGTTGTGGATACTCGACTTCATAGCCTACTTATGAGTGTTAGGAATTAGAACAGAGAACATGAGCAGCATTTCTCAATTTTGGCTTCTAGAGTAGGCCTACTGGTAATCTTTAAGTAATACCTGTATACTGCCGTTAACAGTACTTTTTAGGTGAGAACCAGCACTTGTTTTTTTGTCTCGTAGCCTCTTTGCACACATGGGGCTGCTGGTCTTTTCACTCATTACTGAAAAGACTTGTCACATCAATGATGAATGATTGACACATCAAACACAGACACAGAGAACTTCAATAGAAAAAACTTTATTATTTATCCACAGTCTTACGACTGTCCTTCATCATTCACATCTTTCCCTTCATGTTTTAAAAAACATTTTCAAAAAACATTACGAACACATGAGTGAAACCCTCCACCAAAACTTGACAACAACTTGGGCCAGCCGGTCAGTCTGTCAGATGTCCCGTTTTCACCCCTGGGTGGGGCTGCAGTCTGGTCTCCAAGCTTTGCAAGTCCTCAGCACACAAAGAGGGGCACCAGGAGGCAAGGGCCTGCCATACAGACAGACATTCACCATTGCAAATGCAGCATTCATTGCTCCGTTGCTAAGGACATTCACCACCATCACAGAGGCAGCAGTGTTCCGTCACCAAGGAGATTTCACCACTTCAGTTCCGTTGCTGCGGAGATTCACCATTGCAGATACGCCAGAGTTCCATTACCATATCAGCCGTCCGGGCGTGACTGCCAGAGAAAGAAAAAAAAAAACACATTGTCACACGACATGTCAGAATATACACCGTCACATCAAATGGCGCAAGTCAAAATATACACATGGCACTTCACACATGACACCTGTTAGAAGACACAGTCTGGGCTACCACAACAAAAAGACATGAATAAAATATAGGCCTGGCCTTACTAACAGCTTAAGTTAGAAACCCATGTGCTCCATTCAAATATGAATCATATATGCTTAATGCTTAAATGTGTTTTCAGCTTTGTGTGTGTGTATAGTAGCCTGGCCTACTACTAGTAATAGGCCTAGTAGTAAGAAATGTCTGATGATATGCAATTTAAATTCAAACTCCTTCAAAATGTTTTCTTATATGGTTGTTACATAGAAACTTAACAACGGAAGCAGCCTACACTGTGAATTTGACATTTGAAAACAAAGCAACACACCATGCTGGTGACGTCACAGCCCACGTACAAGTGTTTTCGCTCTCTCTCTCTCTCTCTCTCTCTCTCTCTCTCTCTCTCTCTCTCTCTCTCTCTCTCTCTCTCTCTCTCTCACACACACACACACACACACACACACACACACACACACACACACACACACACACACACACACACACACACACATACACACACACACACATAGTTTAGAGTTATACTACAGCTATACAGAGTGTATATAATATTATTCACACATAAAATAAACACACCTCTTGCTTCATGCCTTGTCTTTCTTCTCTGCGTTCTGCAGTTTCTCGGTGATTTTGCGCTCGTGGCCCGCGGGGTTCTGGCGGTTGGTGTTGTCGCTCGCCTCCTTCTTTGTGCGGCCTTTACGAGTGGGGGCTCCTAAATACACAAAGTCAGAGAGAGAGAGAGAGAGAGAGAGAGAGAGAGAGAGAGAGAGAGAGAGAGAGAGAGAGAGAGAGAGAGAGAGAGAGAGAGAGAGAGAAACAAAGTTAAACAAACGGTGATATTGCAGGTGTCAAATGACACCATCAAACTCAGCAGCAATTAATTTACGAATCAAGTCTCAATAACTCCAAGGTGTCGAAGCGTCGATTAACAAGAAAGACTTTAAAAGTCTGAATAAAAAAACTGCGAAAAAAAGTTTCCTCTATCCATGAAGAGTTTGGGGGTCTCTGTAAAGCCAGTGCGTAAAAGTGTGTCGATTTTCAAAAAAAATAAAAATAGGCTAGTCTAAAACTCTAAAAGGAGTCTTACCCGTGTAGCGATCTGTCAGGTTGTAGTATTCGTACTCGTCATAGTAGGTCTCCTCAAACTTTGTAGGCTCGAGATTCTTAACCTCTACAAAACTCATGGTGACTACCGCGCGCTTTACAAAAATCTAAACAGAAAAGGTTTTAAGTTAAAGTCGCAGCAAA
The DNA here is from genome assembly GCF_034702125.1 of Engraulis encrasicolus. Classification (NCBI taxonomy): domain Eukaryota; kingdom Metazoa; phylum Chordata; class Actinopteri; order Clupeiformes; family Engraulidae; genus Engraulis; species Engraulis encrasicolus. The sequence continues at coordinate 31,949,107 of NC_085873.1, read as the reverse complement.
AGGCGCAGCTGAGCTTGAGTGAGTGTGAATTTCTGTCGAAGAGAACTTCTGGCGCTGGTTAGAGACCGTTAGAGGCTGGAGAAGATTTTCCTTGTCTTCGTCTCTGGCTGATGTTTACAGTGTTCCACGCGCGCTCTTTTATACAGTAGCTCGCGCTTGGTTTGCTCCTCCTCGGTGACTCACCCCTGGCCTCGTGAAGTTGCATCAGATTTTTTCGTAACTGTTTGACCAAAAGTCTCCTCCTCCCAAAACCCAAACACGAGGTTGTTTATGCCCTAGTCCCAAACTTGACCTGTTATCTCCCGCCATAACATTTCCATTTGGGAAATGTACAGTAGACCGTAAATGGAGCAGTGTGAATTTAACACGCAGAGCGGACTAGGCCTGCGACTAAAATTTAACTCTCTATCAAATCTTGTCGGTCTGGAAAAAAAAATCTCCAACTACCTTTAGTTAAGTTTCAGCTCAATACCATCTAAAATGTGTGTGTGTGTGTGTGTGTGTGTGTGTGTGTGTGTGTGTGTGTGTGTGTGTGTGTGTGTGTGTGTGTGTGTGTGTGTGTGTGTGTGTGTGTGTGTGTGTGTGTGTGTTGTTTATGATGTTATTTACTGTGAACTACTTGCACGTGTATTATTATCTGATCATGTCCTGTGGGTGGGTATTGAGGTTTACTGTATGCTGTGCACTCGTCCCATATTCACTTATCACATTAGATTAGATACATCAGTTAATATTTAGGAGGTCCACCCCATCCCCACCTCTCTCTCTCTCTCTCTCTCTCTCTCTCTCTCTCTCTCTCTCTCTCTCTCTCTCTCCCCATCTCTCCCTATCACTCTCTATCTCTCGTGCACCTGTGTGTATTCTCACTTGTCACGTCTCAACTGACCCACTGACCTAACAAAATGCAAGCACGCGTACACACACACACACACACACACACACACACACACACACACACACACACACACACACACACACACACACACACACACACACACACACACACACACACACACACACACATGATTCATGGAAAGGGTGTCTGAGTGTCTGAACGTGATATAGGCTAAAGTTTGAGAGAGAGAGAGAGAGAAATAAAACCATAACCATATGGCTGAGTCAGTGCATCCGTATGTGGCCAAATGTAACTGAGTAGGTATTTGGATGATGTGTGTGTGTTTGGATTTTCCCTTGCTGTTGTCATGAGGAGTCATGTTCCAGCCAATCCCTTGGCTGTTTGATGATTGCCCCTCCCCCCTCACACTGTCACAGCCAATGTGGTGGAGGCCTGAAGGGATGAACCAATGAGCTGAGAGCTGGGACTAGGGAAGCTGACAAGGGGGGACAAAGGGGTCACTTGTCCCGGCCCCAGGGAGAGAGGGTGCCCATATTTGGGCTTTCATTACATGGTGTGTATTGTAATGGGGGGCCCATTCAGAAGACTTTGTCCTGAGCCAGGCAAAAGCTGTCAGCGGCCCCGTCTGGGACACACACACACACACACACACACACACACACACACACACACACACACACACACACACACACACACACACACACACACACACACACACACACACACACATATGCACGCACGCATGCATGCATGCACGTTCACACAAATACTGTATGTGCACATCTATCTATCTATCTATCTATCTATCTATCTATCTATCTATCTATCTATCTATCTATCTATCTATCTATCTATCTATCTATCTATCTATCTATCTATCTATCTATCTATCTATCTATCTATCTATGCGTCTGTTTGTCTGTCTGATAAACCACACCCCTAAAACACATGCTCTCCTTCTTCATTTCCCTGTTTTATAAACACAGCACAAAATGTACTTTCCCTCGATTATAGACACACACACACACACACACACACACACACACACACACACACACACACACACACACACACACACACACACACACACACACACACACACACACACACACACACACACACACCTGTCTGCCAAAGCCTCGAGAGAGACTGCCCTGAAGAGCAAATATTTACTCGACCAGTAACTGCAACACACACACACACACACACACACACACACACACACACACACACAGACACTGTACACCCGCATGTATGCATGCATGCATACTGCACATATGCATGCACACACGTACATACTGTACACACATGCACACATGCACGCACACATCGGTACACACATGCATGAATGCACATGTGCACACGCACCACTCCTGTGCACCTAGGCCTAGTTTGGAGTGAGCACAGAGAATCAAAAAAACATAGTCCCAGGCGCACAGACACACAGACGCACGCACACACACACATCCCACCTAATGGGCCAGGTGCAGGACAAATTAAAGCAATAATTCAGGTAAAAAGGAATAAAATCCGCAAACACTGCACGCTGCACAGCAAGCACTACAAGCAGTGTTTGTGGACTTTATTTCTTTTTACCTGTCAGAGTACAGCAATATACCACACAAGCACAGAGTACAGCCATAGTGTTGGGCAGTGCAGAGCACAGTATGCATATACAGTGCCATGAGAAAGTTTGGGCACCCTTTTGGAAAATCATTACATCGGTTTATTTCTCGTTGAGCTTTTAAAGTAGCAACTTCCTTTTAACATATGTTAAACTGTAGGGAAAGAGACACATTTCAGCAGTGGAAGAATTTTCATAGGTGTAATAGAAAGAATTTTATGTGGATTTAAACAAAAATAGGCGCGTGCATAAATATGGGCACCCCAAAGAAGGTATACCATTAATATGAAGTAGAGCTCACCTTTGCAGCACAAACTGGTTTTAATGACTTTGGAATCCCTTCAGTCACCAAGACAGACATGATTGGTCATTAAAATGTTATTTATCATACAAAATAGCAGACGAGGCGTGTCCTAAGTTCTGTCTTGGAGAGTGGAATATGGTGGGCTCTGAACAAACTGTAGTTTGTTGAAAAATAGTTAAAAGGGCATGGCTAAAGGATGGTAAGAATGGTAACAGGCATACTACAGAACACCTCCATAGAATTACAAGACCATAGCTGCTGATAGTGCAGACTTAGACATGGGTCCTTCCACGTATACTTTTCACAAGGCAAAAGCTTGTTGGATGGGTGACGAATAAAAAGGCTTTCCTGTGTATCCATCAGAAATAAATTGTTATATTTATGCAGAGAGCTTATCGGGACAAGCTAAAAGCATTTTGGGAAATCATAGTGTGGTCAGATGAGACTGAACTAGAGTTATTTGACTTTAACAATGGGAGGTGGACATGGCAAAAAATGCACCCATAAATTCTATGACCTCTGGTCTAAAACACACCCTACTATAGGTCTGTGTGGATAGTGTACACACTGTAAAACTTATTACAGTTAAGGGCCTCGTTCATTCTTTTCAAATAGCATATTTTTCAAAAGAATGTTCAAGTGTCAGTCACAAAATTAGAGCTGAGCAGAGTTTGGACTTTCCAGCAGGACAG
>NC_085873.1:31918131-31938131 GCF_034702125.1 Engraulis encrasicolus | reverse complement strand
TGACAGGTGGAAATTTGAAGACACAACGCATATTCTCGAGGGGGATTGAAAGCACCTTTCCTTGTTAATGACAAGTTAACCTTTACAAAATATCCAAGAAGCTTAATCATCTGCGATTGCTGTACACAGTTCAAAGGATATTTATTCAGCGAAGTTGTGGATATTTCCTGCCTATTTCTCCACTCCCGTGGTAACCTCGTGCTCCATGTCTGGCTGTCAAAGACGCAATCGAAAATTGAAAGAGTGCGCCAGTTTAAGACAAGCGGCACGACTTGACGGACTCAAGCCTATCATTCCAACGTCTGTCAGTGATATCGTGACATTTGTGATACGAACTCCGTGTTCAAATGCGTTCTGAATAGGCTACTGAAGACTGAATAGCCTATAGAGCTCGAAAGTGACGTCACTTCCCCCGATTTCATGGGACCTCAACGGCGTTTTTAGCCGAAAATCGTAGCATGTAATCCAATGGCGGTATTAAAATGGCATTTTGATCGGCTTCGAGTTGTACCACGAGCTCCATATATGTTGTTTCTGATATTTTTGCTTAATTTTTCGTACGAACCCCCACATTTTTTAGAAAGCTGTGTTTCTTCACATTTTTCATGCCGACGGCCTCGGAACAAAACATTGATACTTCTGCATGAATAATCTTTATCTATCATCTTAAACAGCATATTTGTAGCCCAGCGCATATCATGACTGAGATCAGAAGATATTTACTCGCTACCACGTTGTTAGATGTTCAGCTTAGGTCCCGTGAAACGCGGAACTAAGGGACGGGACTTTCGAGCTCTATAGCCTACTGAGCGCACCTGTTGTTGGCTTTTAAAATTGAGTTCTTGTTTGCTCGTTGTGTGTAATGCACAATGGTGCTATGCTTCATAAAAAATACATTTCAGACCTTATATTTTCAGGTGCATGGTTTCATTTTAGTAACTGCATTTCTATTCAGTGACTGGAGATGTAACTGAATGAGTGGGGATCGAGGGCACTTTATAGGCCTAAAGTGTCGAGGGATATCGAGGGGTTTTTATAGGCCTAAATATCAGTCTAAATTTACTTCAACATTAGTCCTAATGACGAATAGAAAAGGGGACCAGCAAATGTGATCTGGGCTTTGCGTTCTATTAATTTTATATGGTTATGCAGAGAGTATAAAACTGCGCAGGGTATTCGGTGCTACTGCATGTTTCCGAATTTGCTCTCGGCACGTAGGTCTACAGATAAAGGATGTGTGATGCTGCGTTTACCAGAGCAAACTAACTTTCCTTTTGGCATTGGCCTGCATGCCACTGTCCATTTTCCCAAATGAAATTAGAATATTCCCAGCACTCAGTAGCAGGTAGCCTATTTATACCGTTGCATAGTTGTATTTGATATTGCGCATACATCCCCATTCACGGGGTTGTTCGATCCCCCCCCCACCAGGTCCCGGAGCTACACCTCCTCAGCGCTCCGGGACCTCCGACTTGACAAATTAAGCACTGGTGGGCCCAGAGTTGCCGACTGGGTCAATTGAGATGTATATCTCACTGACACACACACACTCACAAAACCCTCACATAGCGGCCCTACCGTAGCCGAGTGGTAGGGTACTGGGTTACTTTGCCAACGACCCGGGCTCGATTCCGGCCCAGGTCATTTGCCAGTCCTACCCCGTCTCTCTCTCTCCCCACTCGTTTCCTGTCTCTCCTTCACTGTCCTGTCACAAAGTAAAGGCACAAAAGCCCTAAAAATATATATATTTTTTAAAAAAAACACACACATAGCAATACACAATGACACCCTTTCTGTCTCTCTCTCACACACACTTATTTTATTATCTCTCTCTCTTTCTCTTTCTCTCTCTCTCTCTCTCTCTCTCTCTCTCTCTCTCTCTCTCTCTCTCTCTCTCTCCCCCTCTCTCTCTCTCCTTCTCTCTCTCTCTCCAGTCCCCCTCCTCTGTGTGGGGCGATGGCAGCTAGCGGGGACTACGTGGCTAAGCAGGGGGATAAAGTGGCCGCTCGTGTCAAGGCCGTGGACGGAGACGAGCAGTGGATACTGGCAGAGGTGGTCAGCTACAACCACTCCACTAACAAGTACGACGCACGCACACACACACACACACACACACACACACACACACACACACACACACACACACACACACACACACACACACACACACACACCAGAGGTGGCCAGCTACAACCACTCCACTAACAAGTACGACACACACAGAAGAAACAATCATGAAAATGTCTTCTAGGAAAACACATGTGGTTTTCAAGTATGCCTTATGTGTAAAAAGAAAAGTTATGTTATAAAAAATGATGACTCATCTAGCTTAAACCAAATGCAATACTATTACAATCTTCATGAAATAAAATAATGGAACAATTCAAAACGATTATTATATCAAACGTGTTGTTTGTAATTAATGGAAGGATTTTCAACACAAACGTCAATGGCATTATGAAGTCACGTGGCATTGCCACTCAGTGGGCAACAACAAAATCTGTCATATTTAAAGGTACACTGTCTCAAAATTGTAGTTATTTATTTCCAGAATTCATCCTACCCATTCACTAATGTTACCTGTTTCATGAATACTTACCACCACCATGAAATTCTAAGTATTCATTATGACTGGAAAAAAATTTTCATAAATGAAAAGGGGGATCTTTCCATGGTCCGCCATTTTGAAATTCCAGAAATAGCTATTTTTAGCTGCAAAAATGACTGTACTTGGGCCATACTAGAAAATATTAGTTCATTACTTAGTAAACTTTCATGAAAACATCAAATTTGGCAATAGGCAACCCAGTTTCAATGAGCAGCATAGTTGCAGTACCTTTTTGACAATTTCCTGCAGAGTGTACCATGAAAAAGACAGCATTAACCGGTTACCATTATTTTAAATAAGTTTCCGTTTCTGTTACAGAACATAAAAAATAATAACGTTTCTGGTTTCATTTCGGGTCCAAGTAAAATGGAAACAGTTCTCGGTTTTCAATCCTTGAAACAGTTCAAAGCCCCACTACTTCATCTACTGGTCTAGTGTCCTGTGCACAGCTCTGCGTTTTTACATGAGGGTGTTTTCTCTGCTGCTTTCAGGTACGAGGTGGACGACATCGACGAAGAGGGCAAAGAGTGAGTGACTGCCTCACACACGCACACACAAATACACACACACAGACACACACACACACACACACACACACACACACACACACACACACACACACACACACCAATCAATGCTGACACATTTGTATTTGTGTGTGTGTGTGTGTGTGTGTGTGTGTGTGTGTGTGTGTGTGTGTGTGTGTGTGTGTGTGTGTGTGTGTGTGTGTGTAGGAGACACACTCTATCTCGGCGTCGCATCATCCCTCTGCCCCAGTGGAAGGCCAATCCCGAGACGGACCCTGAGGCGCTCTTCAGCAAAGACCAGCTAGTGCTCGCCCTCTACCCCCAGACCACATGCTTCTACAGGGCACTCATACACACACCGCCGCACAGGGTAAACACACACACACACACACACACACACACACACACACACAAACTACATGCGTTAATTGAGCCAGGGTAAACGGACTCCCAAACTCTCTTTCTCCTCTCTCTCTCTCTCTGATGACTTCTCTTTACTAATGTGTTTGTGTGTGCGTGTGCGTGTGTGTGTGTGTGTGTGTGTGTGTGTGTGTGTGTGTGTGTGTGTGTTCAGCCCCAGGATGACTACTCTGTGCTGTTTGAAGACACCTCGTACGCTGACGGCTACTCGCCCCCTCTCAACGTCGCCCAGAGATACGTAGTGGCCTGCAAAGAGAACAAGAAGAAGTGAAGAGAGCACAGGAGAGGAGAGGAGGGACAGAATGAGAGATGTGTATTGACCTGAAAAGAAAAGAAGAAGAAATGGAGAGGAGAGGAGAGAGGGAAGGAGAGATGTGTGTATTGACGTGCGAAGAAAAGAAGAAGAAATGGAGAGAACAAGAAGTGAAGTGAAGAGAGGAGAGGAGAGAAGGAGAGATGTGTGTATTGACCCTCGAAGAAACGGAGAGGAGAGAAAGAGAGGCCTGTCACACCAGAGAGATGAGGAGAGCATAGGAGCAGGTAGAGGAGAGGAGAGAAGCAAAGAGGAGGAGAGCAGGGGAGAAAGGAAAGGAGAAGAGAGGAGAGAGTCAGGATACGTTGTGATCTGCAAAGAGCACAAAGAAATGAACAGAGGAGGAGGGGTAACAAGGGGAAGCAATGACACACATGTTATTCCATGGACCTATACTACAAAGCTGGTTCAGGATAAGTTAGGGTTAAGTTAAGAGGTAAATCCTCTAAGAGTCTGGAGTCCTCATTTTCTTAAGAAAAGCTCTTGTATTAGATGATTTACCTCTTGACTTAACCTTAACCTTTCCTGAACCAGCTTTGTAGTATAGGCCCCCAGGGGTGGGAAACCGTTTTCATTCGAGGGCCACTTCAAATATTATAAAGTCCTCCAAGGGCCGTAATATGAACACAAACCAGGATTTCCCCCTGCACTTTATCCCTATATTGAAGGTGGCCACCTTTGCAACAGAGCCCACCTTCACTTGTTCCCCAGAAAATGTAACTTAATTGTATTGAAAATATTATTTCTAACATTTCTTAACAAAACATGTCATATTTCATGTGAAACCGCATAACATTAAAATTATATCGGGGGCTGCCCTCAAGACAGGTTACCTGTGTTATTCTATATCTATTCTTCTCTTGTTTAATGTAAATAATTATGACTGTGCTTTTGTTGTCTTTGATTTGCCATGCATAGTTGTGTTTTTGAAGAATAAAAAAAACATTTTATGATGAAAAAGTTTCTTGACTGCATGCATTATTTTTTATATATATATACTTTATTTTTACCCGGAAAAAGAATCCCCCTTGGGGATAAATAAAGTTTAACCTTATGTAATCTAATCTATTATTATCGCCCTTATAAAATAATTCGATCTGTATTACTCTGAAACAGAGTTTGCACTAGAGTCAGAGTTAAATATGAACAACAATGTAATAGAGTTCTTCAGTAACGCGGAAGCATGTAGTAGATTGTAGTCTTTCATGTTAGCATTTAAGGACTTCCTGGTTCGTATCGGCTTCCGGCCTCCATTGGGAATGAATAGGGGTAAATTTCAAATAAGCTCCGAGTGCAAGCACGCGCTTAGCGAACCCCCGCAAACTGTCGAGGGTGTTAAAAATAGGCTGTAGGTATGACATGGTTGATCATTTTGTGTCAAACTTCGACATAAATACGATGTTGCGTCCATATGCTAAACCCGGAAGCTTTTGGCGACTACAGAAGCTGCGCCTGTATCTAACGGCATGTACGTGCGGAGGCTTGTACCCATGGCAACCAAAGGAAAGTATGTAGTTCGGAAGTTTTAATGATCAGAAAGGGGTTAGCAATATTGAATTATAATCGTCATGATTTAACATGTGAATACACCAACATGATGATACGATCCGTTCCACTAATGAGAAAGGGATGCGGGGACACGCTAATGTTCGTTGTTGCCGTGCAACTTATATTTTTGCCAAACCTGAATCTCTATGGCGTTTTGCAATGTAAAAAATCGCCATCGAACCGGAAGTCCAAACGCCGCATACAAGTTGACGTCAACGCTGAAGAGCTCTCAGATCTCTTAATGAGATCTTTTATAGAGTTCTTCAGTAACGCGGAAGCATGTAGTAGATTGTAGTCTTTCATGTTAGCATTTAAGGACTTCCTGGTTCGTATCGGCTTCCGGCCTCCATTGGGAATGAATAGGGGTAAATTTCAAATAAGCTCCGAGTGCAAGCACGCGCCAAGCGAACCCCCGCAAACTGTTGAGGGTGTTAAAAATAGGCTGTAGGTATGACATGGTTGATCATTTTGTGTCAAACTTCGACATAAATACGATCATAGCCTTTCTACCTATAGCCGTCCCACAGGCTATTCGCCCCATTATACAAAATTTGGCCGCAGTTCAATGGATTTTTATAGGGGCGCTGTTCAGACAGAGCAGATTGGGGTTCCCCTATTGGGCTGGGGCTAATCGCCCACAATAAGTCCTCCCTAGCAGCTGAAACCTGAACATATTACGGTCGTCTCTGACTGCAAATTAAACATTAAAATTTAAAACACAGTAACCTAGGAGTTATATCCGTCTAGTTTCTTACAGCCTCGACATTTGTGAGTCAGTCTTCACTAGCTTCTAGCTAAGGAAATGACGACATCCAATTGGTGAATGGGGAACTAAACCGGATGCTAACGTCGGCGAGACGTAGCCTAGCCACAAGCTAACTGACAAACGTGAGGCCAACAACTCGGCCGATCGTGATGTACGCCACAAATAGACCAATCGACCTCATATTTAGACACTACAATGTTGATTTCTGCCTTCGATTTTCATCAGTTAAGAAATCTAGCGTCGGATTAACACATTTTTAAGGTAGTAAAGCGAGTTGCCGCCATGTTTGTTTTCCAGAATCACCCGGGTAGAGAGCTCACGTGCAGCATTCTGGGTAATTGAGTTTCACGTTATTCATGCACAAAATGCGTGTTTTTAAAAAAAAAATGCAATGAGTTTAAAAAATCAAACCAAATGCCATTTGGAAGGGCAATTTACACTTCCTTTAGGAAAAATAAAATGAAAACCGGTGACCTTCCCTATCCGACACATCAGTTGCGTCTATTGTGGAGCTTCATAGGACCCCCATTCATTCTGACGGCTCTCCTCTGCTTGAACATCGCCGCCCCGTGGACAGTACCACCCGGAAGAAGCTGCCAGTTTGGCCTCTCCTCTATAGAGTTCTTCAGTAACGCGGAAGCATGTAGTAGATTGTAGTCTTTCATGTTAGCATTTAAGGACTTCCTGGTTCGTATCGGCTTCCGGCCTCCATTGAGAATGAATAGGGGTAAATTTCAAATAAGCTCCGAGTGCAAGCACGCGCTTAGCGAACCCCCGCAAACTGTCGAGGGTGTTAAAAATAGGCTGTAGGTATGACATGGTTGATCATTTTGTGTCAAACTTCGACATAAATACGATGTTGCGTCCATATGCTAAACCCGGAAGCTTTTGGCGACTACAGAAGTGGCGCCTGTATCTAACGGCATGTACGTGCGGAGGGTTGTACCCATGGCAACCAAAGGAAAGTATGTAGTTCGGAAGTTTTAATGATCAGAAAGGGGTTAGCAATATTGAATTATAATCGTCATGATTTAACATGTGAATACACCAACATGATGATACGATCCGTTCCACTAATGAGAAAGGGATGCGGGGACACGCTAATGTTCGTTGTTGCCGTGGAACTTATATTTTTGCCAAACCTGAATCTCTATGGCGTTTTGCAATGTAAAAAATCGCCATGGAACCGGTAGTCCAAACGCCGCATACAAGTTGACGTCAACGCTGAAGAGCTCTATAAATCCTCTCTGATACGATGGGTCTTTCTCAAATGCAAGGCCAGTGTCCTTCCAAGTGTATCAGCCTAATTAGTCACGCCCAGTGATTGGATACTTTTTGGTGAACTCTACAGAATATCCAATCACTGGGTATGACTAATAAAGGGTATCCAATCACTGGGCGTGACTAATTAGGCTGGTACACTTGGAAGGACACTGGCCTTGCATTTGAGAAAGACCCGTTGTTGCGTCCATATGCTAAACCCGGAAGCTTTTGGCGACTACAGAAGCGGCGCCTGTGAGTGCATCCCAATATGTGACCTTGCCTCCTCCACTTGCCTCCTCCACTTGCTTCTCGTCATGATGACATCACTGACAACAGCATTATATTTCAATATCTTGCAAAAGCTCAATTGTAAAGTCTTTTTCTCATTTGCAATTGGGATGGTGAATGAAAAACAGTCCCTCAAAAGTTGTTGTGGCGAGGCTGACAGCTGGGAAACTTTATAGTTTTCTCCACGGAGGAGGGGCCAGGAGGCGGGACGAGGAGACAAGCACAAGTGGAGGAGGCAAGGACACATATTGGGATGCACCCTATATCTAACGGCATGTACGTGCGGAAGGTTGTACCCATGGCAACCAAAGGAAAGTATGTAGTTCGGAAGTTTTAATGATCAGAAAGGGGTTAGCAATATTGAATTATAATCGTCATGATTTAGCATGTGAATACACCAACATGATGATACGATCCGTTCCACTAATGAGAAAGGGATGCGGGGACACGTTCGTTGTTGCCGTGCAACTTATATTTTTGCCAAACCTGAATCTCTATGGCGTTTTGCAATGTAAAAAATCGCCATCGAACCGGAAGTCCAAACGCCGCATACAAGTTGACGTCAACGCTGAAGAGCTCGCTTAGGATTTCATCCAATCAGAACCTTTGTTGACTTTCACTTCCTGTCAGTTCTGTGTCAGGCTTTCCCATTGGTCAGTTTGTCTTGACGACGGAAAGTCGCGCGCTGTCAGCAGTACACAAAAATGGCAACTCTGGTGAGTGAGCATCTGTCCAGCTAGCGGTTCTAGCTTAAAACACTATATTGTTTTACCTCACACTTCTCAAAGCTCCCTTTTGCCTTTGAATGACAGAGAAGACGTTTGAGTTTTACAAGAGAACTGTAGTTTGGTGATATGGATCCCAAACGGAAGGGAACAGCAGCGGTTTGTAGTTGTAGAGAACTAATTAGCGCCAAGTGTTGTTAACCTGTTGTTTCTTGTTTACCTGTCACAGTAGCCCACATCACTTTTGTCATAGAGAGCACTTGGTCAGTAAATATGTGCCTGCTGTATAAAGTAGCAGTGTTTGGATAAGTTACAGTTAACAAGGCCGGCTAACTTGAGACTGTATATTGTGTGTTTGACAGATTTCTGACAGTGACAGCGATGGCGAGAGAAGCCGTGTCCCCTCGAAGCCGCGACCCAAGCGGCGTCGCATTCTCGACCCCTCGGCCATCACTGCAGTTAATATTTACTCCAATAAGGTGAAATACTTCTTTAATGCTATGGTGGATAGTTTATAGCTGTTCAACGTCGGTTCTCCTTCAACTTCAACTCTCCCTCTTGCTCTGCTGGACAGTCCATCTCTTCCCTAGCTCATCTGCACTTCTCATATTATTGTTGAAGGTTGGGAGGTGGTGGCTATGTGTTTTGGATTAGTAGAACAACAGGGGCATATACTACAAAGCTGATTCAGGATAAGTTAAGGTTAAGTTAAGAGGTAAACTATCTGATACATGAGCTTCTCTCAAGAAAATGAGGACTCCAGGCTCTTCTATTAGATGATTTACAGCTTAACTTCACCTTAACTTATCCTGAACCAGCTTTGTAGTATAGGCCCCTCATGGATAGTGGGTCTGTTATTGTTATTATATTGGTGTTAAGCTGTCATTGTGTCCTGCAGGTGGACAGCGGTCTGAAGCTGCAGCCAGAGCCGTTTGAACCAGAAGGCTTCCCAGGTAGGTGGGGGAGAGAGCAAGCAGCAGGTGGATGTGATAGTTTAATAGTTGTATAGTTTAGTAAGTGTGTGTACGTGTGTTTGTTTAGCGTGTTTTCGTGTATAACCGAGTAGATGTGTGTGTAGAGCCATGAGCCCCTCCCCTGTGTGTATTTGTGTATAATTGTGTGTTTGTGCTTATCAGTTTGTATATAGTAATGTGTGTGTGTGTGTGTGTGTGTGTGTGTGTGTGTAAACAGAGCCAGAGACTCCTTCCCCTCAGGTGGTAGTGCAGAGGAAGTCCCCCAGGAGAGCCAATGTGTCGATGTGTATCGAACTCTCAGATGACTCTGACGAGGAGACCACCAAACCCACGCAAAACCCAACGTGAGTACACACACTACACACACACACACACACACAAACCATGAGTCAACACAGTGCCCCCTATAATATTATGACAATGTATTGCTGTATGCTTACCATATGCATCTTGTTGGTGTGTGTGTGTGTGTGTGTGTTTTAGTGTTAGGACTGTGCTGAGGCGTTCCCCCTCTCCACCCCCCTCCCCCTCCACACCACTCAAGGCACGGCGGCGGCCCAACCGCAAACTAGCGTGAGTACAAAACACACGCACTTGTGTGCACGCACTGACACTTTCTCTACAGCGTCTAGTCAGCTTTCCTTATATTGTATGTCTGTGTGTGACAGGGAGATGAACAAGAAGCTGGATGTGCTTGGCTCCCTGCTGCGTCCGTCACCAGAGAGGCCGGGCCTTGCTCTGGCAGCTAGCCAATTAGAGGAGGAGGAAGAAGATGATGGAGAGGAGTCTGATGATGCGGACATCGCCATTGTAGACAGGCCACGCCCTCGCAAGAAATCTAGCCAATCAAAACGCTCGCAGCAGCAGGAGAACACACCAGCACGACTGGTCAATTTAAAGATACGCCACAGAGCAGACATACACCGAATACAAGTAGCACAGGTACACACACACACACACACACCCAGACACACAAGTCCCCTCAAAGTGGGTATGGGGAACCTATGTTTTGAGGGCCATTTACGGCCCTTGAAGTAATTTTATCCGGCCCCCGATAAAATCTTAATGTTATGCAGCTTCACATGAAATATAATATATTTTGTAAAGGAATCTTAGAAATTACATTTGTAATATTAAGTTACATTCATGAGACCTACAGAAGGTGGGGTCTGTTTGAAGGTGGCTGCTTTCAATATAGGCCTAAAGTGCAGAGGGAAATCTTGGCTTATGTTCAAAGCACAGCCCTTGGAGGACTTTTACAACACGGAGGAATTTTAAGTGGCACCTCAAATGGAAAAGGTTCCCCACCGTTGCCTTAAAGATAGGCTACACAGCAGACACACAATGAATATGTGAATGGTTGCCTTTGATAATAATAATAATAATAGCAATACATCTGTTTTGTATTGCATGGTACTCATGGTACTCAAAGACTTAATACAAGAAGTGTTATAATTCAGTTTTATAGTTGGGGGAAGTCATGGAAATGTAATGGAATTTGAAGCTGGAGAACCCCATACAGCTGATAAAGGTTTTCATGTGTGTACTGTATGTATGCACATGTGTACAGTTGAGGAGTTCTTTCATTAATCCTGAAGGAATTTAATTATTTGTTATATTACATAGTGTGTGCGTGCGTGCGTGCGTGCGTGTGTGCGTGCGTGTGTGCGTGCATAATAAAATCATCAATCAATCATCATTGTGCTTTTATTTCTATAATATTTTTGCATTTTAATTACTCTCCTATTGTTAATTCACTGAAGCTTTGTTTTACTTTCCCTACTGTTATGTATTTGTTTTGATTGTAAAGTGTCCTTGGGTATCTTGAAAGGCGCTCAAAAATAAAATTTATTATTATTATTATTATAATATTTATGTGTATGTGTGTTGCAGACAGCGCTTCTGAAACATGCGGTGGAAGAGCTGTCACTGAAGCTAAAGGTCCCGCCCTCCAGCCTGCTGCTGCTGCACGGCGAGGCGGAGCTCAACACCTCTAACACTATTGGCCAGCTAGGACTCGGCATCGCTGACATCATCGGTATGGGATGTGTGTGTTGGTGCAAGTCAGTCTTTGGGCTCATTCTTGATGGCATGCCTACTGCGAAATCACGATGTTGGAAATTGTGTCCACAACGCTGTTGATGGCTTCTGCTCCGCATTCGTGTCGCATGGTGCCAAGTCAATGTGGGAACTGAACCGTGTGCTGCTGCTATGCAGTAGCTAGTAAAGCACCTTGCTGCACTGGCATGGGACCTCCTGTGTGTGTGTGTGTGTGTGTGTGTGTGTGTGTGTGTGTGTGTGTGTGTGTGTGTGTGTGTGTGTGTGTGTGTGTGTGTGTGTGTGTGTGTGTGTGTGTGTGTGTGTGTCTGTCTGTCTGTCTGTCTGTCTGTCTGTCTGTCTGTCTGTCTGTCTGTCTGTCTGTCTGTCTGTCTGTCTGTCTGTCTGTCTGTCTGTCTGTCTGTCTGTCTGTCTGTCTGTCTGTCTGTCTGTCTGTCTGTCTGTCTGGACTCTGTATCTTATAGTATGTATATGTTTGTGTGTGTGTTCAGACTGCGTGGTGTTGAGTGAAGAGGTGCGAGACGATGAGGATGGTAGTCGTGCCGACGGTTGCCGAGAGGGACAGCAGCAGGCCGATGATGTCATCACCGTGCGACTGCAAGGCAAAGAGAAGGGCTCTGACAAGGAGTACACTGTACACAAGGTACACACACACACACACACACTTGTGTGGCATAAGGAGTACACCACGCGTGTGCACGCACACATGCGGGCACGCACGCACGCACACACACGCACACGCACACATACACACTCAGACACACATGCATTACACACTAGCACGCGTCTAGGTTGTATGTCTGCTGCCCCCTTCACTTCCTGTGTGTGTGTGTGTGTATGTGTATGTGTGTGTGTGTGTGTGTGTGTGTGTGTGTGTGTGTGTGTGTGTGTGTGTGTGTGTGTGTGTGTGTGTGTGTGTGTGTGTGTGCGACTTGTGTTTGTGGCCCCGTTCTTCACTGATGCCCCGCCTCCGTGGAGAAAACAATAAAGTTTCCCCGCTGTCAGCTTAGGCAGAGCAGCTTTCGGGGGGGGGGCTGTTCTCCATTTAGCATCCCAAATGCCAATGAGAAAATGACCTTTGAATTGGGCGTCTGTGAGGTATTGAATTAAACTTCCATCATCAATGACATCCTGACAAGTCATCATGAGGCCACAAGCACAATGGAGGACTGGAGAATAGATATAGTAGAAATGGACGGTGTGTGTGTATGTGTGTCTCTGTGTGTGTGTGTCTGTGTGTGTGTGTGTGTGTGTGTGTGTGTGTGTGTATGTGTGTCTCTGTGTGTGTGTGTCTGTGTGTGTGTGTGATGAGCTCTACATTCTATCCTGTCCTACTACTTGTTGGCTGCCCCCTGCCCTTCCTAACTGGGTGTGTGTACTTTTTAATATCACTTGTGAGGACCAAAACCTGACATTTCATCTTTGCTGTGAGGACATTTTGGTCGGTCCTTATAGCTATTAAATATGTTGTTTTGCTGTTGTGCAAAAACATTTGTTTACTGACTGGTTAGTGTTAAAGATGGTTTAGCATTCACTGGTTTTAAATGCAAGTAACATTAATTTGAGTCAATGGAAGGTCCTCACAAAGATAGTAATACAGGCCCTGCTGTGGCTCTATTGGCAGGGCACTGGGCTGCTACACCGGCGACCCGGGTTCGATTCCATCCCCGGTCCTTTGCCGAACATCCCCCCTCTCTCTCTCTCTCTCTCTCTCTCTCTCTCTCTCTCTCTCTCTCTCTCTCTCTCTCTCTCTCCACTCGTTTCCTGTAAAAAAATCACTAAATGTCCTATCATGAATAAACTAATAAGAGACCAAAAAAGCTAATTAAGATAGTAATACGTGTGTGTGTGTGTGTGTAGCGTGAGCCTCTAGGATCCATCCTGTCCCGCTATACCTCTGCACTGCCCCCTGCTGTCCAAAAGAAGACGCGCTTCTTGTTTGACGGGGCAAAGGTCATCCCCAGCAACACGCCCTTTGACCTCGACATGGAGGACGGCGACGTCATCGAGGTCTGGAGCTAGCGGCGACCAGAGCACCACACACACACACACACACACACACACACACACACACACACACACACACACACACACACACACACACACACACACACACACACACACACACACACACAGTTGTTAAGGTCTGGAGCTAGCGGCGACCAGAACACCACACACACACACACACACACACTCCTCTTGCTCCCTGTGGCACACACACACACACACACACACACAGTCGTTAAGGCGACCAGAGCACCACACACACACACACACTCGTTAAAGACCAGAGCTAGTGACAACTGGAGCACCACACACACACAGTCAGTGACAGGAGCTAACCGCTAACCTTCAGGGACACCATTACTATACACACACACACGCACATGCACACATAATCTGGGCATCTGCTTTGCCCTGTGGACTAATTTATAAGTTATAAGTTAAGTTGTATGCTTGTTTACGGGCTGTTGGTTCTTCCCTTTTCAATTGACTGTGATTGATGTACATACAATAAGCAATTCTGTAATTCAGAAATAAATCCTTTATTGTTGTCCAAGAATAATGTTTTTTTTTTCTAGAATATCTTTTTATTTGTCATTGTAACAATTGCAACAAAATTGAGCATTCCTTGTTTCATTGAATCAATAAATAATTAAAATAAATATGGTTAGAAAAGTACTAAAAAAACACACACACATACTGGTAACCATAGCGGTAACCATTTCTCAAACCTCACACACACATACACACACATGCATATCACAGCCCTGCACATTCACATTAATGCTGTGGGTATGCCCCCTTGCACGGGTGAGGCATAAATGCAATTTCGTTGTGTGCAGTGTTCACTTGTGTGCTGTGGAGTGCTGTGTCACAATGACAATGGGAGTTGGAGTTTCCCAAAGGGCTTTCACTTCACTTTCAAACTATGCTTTGGTTGCATAATTTAGTGTGGTAATGGCCGCTGGCTAAAAGCTTGTTTTTCCAGTCTATAGACCCGTCTTTTCATGGACCTGTATATTTTGCCAAATGGCAGCAGTTCAAACATCTTGTGGCCTGGCTGGGTGTGATGTGTCTGTAAGACATGGTGGTGCCGAGGTGAAAACAAAACAATGCCAGAGCAAGAGCAGTTGACACCAGAGGCCTATACTACTAAGCTGGTTCAGGAGTAAACCAGGTTATGTTAAGAGGTACATCATCTAATAGAAGAGCCTGGAGTCCTCATTTTCTTAGGAACACACAGGACTCCAGGCTCTTCTATTAGATGATTTACCTCTTAACCTGATTTACTCCTGAACCATCTTTGTAGTATAGGCACCAGAGAGACGAGAGCACTCTGGCAGCGGGTGCTGTAAAGGTCCGATGTTCTCTGCTGCCTTTATGAACCCTTGGAGCCAGGGCCAGATTAAGAAGGCCCCGGGCACCTAGGCTACAGATTGCTATAGGCTCCCCATGGGCCCACGGATGTCAAATTTCTTAACAAAATTACATTGATGGATTCATAAGAGGAGTATTAATAACATTGAAAACTCTACCTGACATTGCAGACTAAGTTATCAATAGGCCTACTGTATCTTGTAACATTTCTCCAGTTATGTTGGCAGGTGGGGGCTCCTAGGCTACAGCCACTTTTAGTCTGCGCATTAAACTGGCCCTGTCTGGAGTTCTTCACATGCATGCTCTCCACTGAGCATTTCAAGGGACAGTTGGCAACCCTAGCGGTAATGGCACAAGCAGCTTCTCATTCACCTTCTGTCTCTTCATCTCTGGCTGCCTCTCTCTGTGTGCAAGAAAGGGGGGTTGTGTGTGTGTGTGTGTGTGTGTGTGTGTGTGTGTGTGTGTGTGTGTGTGTGTGTGTGTGTGTGTGTGTGTGTGTGTGTGTGTGTGTGTGTGTGTGTGTGTGTGTGTGTGTGTCAGACAGCAAAACTAATAAATAGGCTATAAACCCAAAACCGTTCCACTGAGTCGCTCACAAATGAAATATGTCAACGTGTGAAAAAACGGGTCATCTGTCGCTTGTCGCATGGCAAGACAGCTGACATAATGATATTTTATATTATGGCAGTGCAGTTGCCCAACATCAGTCTGGCAGAATGCGGAAGAGTCATGTGACTCCAGTCGGAAGTGTGGAGAAGTCATGTGACTAAAGGCGGAAGTGCTGACGAAAAACAAAAAAAAGCAAAATGGTGGCGCCGAGGTGAAAACAAAACAACGCCAGAGCAAGAGAATAACAGTTGACACCAGAGAGATGAGAGCAGTCTACTGAGCGCAAAGGACTGCCTTGTTGAGATAACCAGACTGCCATGAACACGGAGACGGGGCGCTAAAGTTTTGAAGTAAATCTCGGACATTTAACCCGCAGAAGTACCAGCGACGCAGATAGAGACCACCGCTCGCCAGGGCGTCAGCGCTCATCCCCGCTCCTCATCCGTGACAAGGTAAAACTTTGCTGTCGAGCATCACAGCCCAGAATAACACAGGCCAGAATGACATTTCATGGACATGTACACCTAGGTTATATAAAGGCCTAATCATAATAATTCTGTATATGAGACTGAAGGCCAGACGTTTTTCCATTTGAATCGACCTGCTTGACTTAATCATGACTGCTGAGTCAGTACTTGACCGACAGCTTTATCTTGTCTTGGCAACACACACACACATCCGCGTGTCAGGCGCCGTATTCAGGTCTATGGTGTACAGCTTGGTTGGATAATTACCCCCCGGCTTTCAGGTCGTCTGGCTGCGGCCGACAGCTTGACATCATAACCCCATCGACCACTCCTGCTTTGTAGTAAGTTATAAACTTAGAACATGCAGTGTGTCGTCTGTCTACTACCGCCTTCTGTAATCTGCTACATTTCACTCATTATTCGGTACTGAGACGAAGAATTTCCGGTGACCATTGGATGCAGGGGGGGTGTTTAATGTCTAACACTTGTGTATATGTTAAAGCAAGCCTCTGAAGTTTTGATTTGTGGTGGGAATCAGATTTTATGTTCGGGGATAGGCGCTCTGATTTAAGGTGACGAAAGCTTAGGGAATTTTGGATGCATATTTGAATAGGCCTACAGGTAGATCCAAATGATAAGATATTAGATCTGTGCAATACAATAGTTTATTTCATATTGGCTTGGAGCATTATGCTCATGGACATTCCATACAGGGAAGCATGTTACTGGTATTACAAGTATAAGGAGGAAATGCAGAGGGCAAATATGCAAATTGCGCTTTCTTTTTTTCAGAGTGAGAAATGCAAAGTGTGGAGTGAGAGAGTGAGAAAATTCCTGAATGAGTGAGACTTGAGAACACTGTGGTGAAGTTTCTACTCTGTGGCTGTGTATCTGCTGAGTAGATTTTAGCCGTATGTGTGGATATTCTGGTGAGTCAGTCACCTATCGATGAACGCCGGCTGCTGTCCTGACTTGTCCACACACACACACACACACACACACACACACACACACACACACACACACACACACACACACACACACACACACACACACACACACACACTATCAGTTAATGTTTGCAGCATCAGCTGTAGAAATCGCTACTGTTTGATCTGGTCCACACATTAGCACATAGTTAACTTCTGGTCAAACTCCACAGATGACACACAAACACACTGCACTCATCTGCCCGCTATGTACTGAGTTGACCACAGACACACACACACACACACACACACACACACACACACACACACACACACACACACACACAGGTCGTTATGAGATAACCACAGTGCGATATGAGATAAACACAATGGCCAATGCATTATCTAAAGTAGATATAAAGCCTATTGACCCCAAGTGTCATCTCATCTCTGCAGTGGCTGCGGCTAACGTTTCAAACTGCTCTTGCGTCACACACACACACATGCACCCTAAATAGTACTCACATGACTGTGGTTTCATTAAATCACGTCACGAGTACCCTAGGCGTGTGTGTGTGTGTGTGTGTGTGTGTGTGTGTGTGTGTGTGTGTGTGTGAGTGTGTGAGTGTGTGAGTGAGTGATGTTGCGTGTCTGTTGGGGGTGGTTGTGTGTGGGAGTAGGTGGGTGGCTTTGAGTTTTAGTAGGGGGTGTTGTTGCGACTGTAAGAATGTGTGTGCAGGCCTGCTGACAGCTTTGGCTGGACCTGGGGACAAAGTCATGTGAAAGGGCCCCCAATTCATTGATACAACCAATGCATCGAGGATCCATTTCTGGGCCCCCTGTCTCCCTGTGCCTGGCACAGTGACCAACTTCCCTGTGTGTTTGTGAGTGTGTGAGTGAGTGTGTGTGTGTGTGTGTGTGTGTGTGTGTGTGTGTGTGTGTGTGTGTGTGTGTGTGTGTGTGTTTGTGAGTGTGTGAGTGAGTGAGTGAGTGAGAGACTACTTCCTCAATGCAGTGCTGACAAAGCTGTGTCCACTTTCTCATCCTGGTGTGTGTGTGTATGTGTGCCCCTGTGCACAAGACAAAAGAGATGGTGTGTGTGTGCATGAGAGAGAGACTGCCCCCACAGTTGAGTGTTTTTTGAGGCGAGTAATCTTATTTACAGACAACAGTTAGTGGAGACTTCAGAGAGACTGCACACACACACACACACACACACACACACACACTTTCCCATGGCTACTTCATTATCTTAACTAATTCATTCATGTCCCCAATTCACAATAATGTGCAGAAGGATGTGAATTTTAAGGTACAAAGCAATGCTCTGGCGCAAACTAAATGTTAGTCTGGTGATGATAATCATAGCAGCAGATTTATTGATGTGCACAACACCATTTTCCCCATTTATATCCTCCACCAATAGTGGAGGATATTGAGCAATATGATTATACTGTTTTGGTAAATCACCTGCCAACACCCTTCTTCAGTACCGGTATTAAAAAAATAAAATAGTCTAATGCCCCGCAATGGTGACTAAGCACGCCCCCTTTCAGCTGTGTCCTTCCCAACGCCCCCAACTAGGGCAACCCAATGCCCCTTGGGGGGCTGTAGAGCCCCCATTAAGAAAGGAGAGGCCGGCTCATTGGCCTGACAGTCAGAACACACCCACAACCCTCGTGGTGGTCACTCCCATCACATCCATGAGTGCATCTTAAAGGGACAGTTTGGTCAATTTCAACATGCAGTTGTATTGCTCACGCTACCCTTGACTTGTCAGTACCTGGTGATGCCACATTTTTCGGCTCAGCCCTTTCCGAGATATGAGCAATTCTAATGGGGGCAGCGTTTGTTTACATTTTTTAAAAATGAAACATAGGCCAACTCCAAATATTTTCCCAAAAGGTACTGCTGTTTGCTAGTTGTCTGCTGATGTTTTATAACCTTTTGGATGTTTTTGGGAATAAATAAAAATGTTTTTTTGAAATGTAAACAAAGAGCTGCCCCCATTACAATGACCAGGATCTCGGAAACGACTGAAGAAGAAGAAAAAAAAATCTCAGGCACTGACAAGTCCAGGGTAGTGTGAGCATTACAACTGCATGTTGAAATTGACCAAACTGTCCCTTTAATATGCGACCTTGCCTCCTCCACTTGCTTCTCGTCATGATGACATCACTGACAACAGCATTATATTTCAATATCTTGCAAAAGCTCAATTGTAGAGTCTTTTTTCTCATTAACAGTCCCTCAAAAGTTGTTGTGGCTAGGCTGACAGCTGGGAAACTTTATCGTTTTCTCCACGGAGGAGGGGCCAGGAGGCAGGACGAGGAGACAAGCGCAAGTGGAGGAGGCAAGGTTCCATATTAATACGCACTCCATGTTACCCTTTGTAAACACACGCACGCTCATACACACACTGATCTACATGCATGAACGCATGCACGCACCTCACCTTTCTTCCGTATGTTCCCTTCTTCCTCTGTGTTTGTGTTTCCACACCACACACTTCCACCTATTGTATTATGACTATCGGGTGGTGGTTTTGTTGAGAGAACTGTGTGCATATAGCGTTAGTGTATACTGTTTATATGCAGCTAGCTAGCTACATGTGTATTGCTGCCTAGTGTTGTGTGCAACTGACTGACCTTCCCCATTTAAACAGAGAAGGTAACATTTTTCTTGCATTCTCTCGGATGTAAGTCTGTCACTCTGTTGCTTCGTTGTTGCCCACAGATCTAGAACACTGTATGCCGGTCAGCCTCAAACGCCGCCAGAGATATTCTATAGAGATATGCCAACATAATAGGTTTCTATGGGCACCTAACGCGACCAGGTTCCAGTCTGCCTAAAGGGGCGTGTCATAATGCTCCTACAATGAATAGAACAGTCCTTAGGTCTGCCTAGGTCTGCCTAAGGGGGGCCATAATAGAACCAGGAAACAATGGGCCAATGGAACCTCTCTCTCTCTACTCTCTCTGACGCCGCTGTCATGGTCTAGGGTTCATTGCTATTATATGTCAGTGGTTCAGGTTCATACCTTATGTTTTTCACACCATGGGCAAGGATATTTTTTTGGTCTTTTAGACTTTTTTTATTAGTGACAGGACAGTTTGAGAGAAAG
>NC_085873.1:31890631-31913131 GCF_034702125.1 Engraulis encrasicolus | reverse complement strand
TTCTAATGTGTGTGTGGGTGGCATTATTCGGTAACACTTTATAATAATGTTCCTTAGTAAAGACTCAGTAAATAATTAACTAATAATGAATAAAACATTAACAAATGTTTTTATTATTAACTAAGCTTTATTAATGCTTTATAAAATATCTACAAATGATATCTGCAAGATTTTACACACCTTATAACACAGTATTTTATTCATTTACAAGCAACTTGTAAATGTTTGATAAATATAAAATATTAACATAACATTTCCTAGTCATTTACAAGCATTTGTTTACATTTCCTAGTCATTTACAAACATTTGTTAATGTTTTGTTCATCAATAGTTAATTATTTATTAAGTCTTTATAATGCTTTTTTGCATCCATTATTCTAAAGTGTTACCCATTATTCTAATGTGTGTGTGTGTGGCGTTATTCTAATGTGTGTGTGTGTGTGTGTGTGTATGGCGTTATTCTAGTGTGTGTGTGTGTGTGTGTGTGTGTGTGCGCAGGTGACTTAGTGGCGGGGTGTGCTTGCGATACTGCTGCTGGTGTGTGTGGCATTATTCTAATGTGTGTGTGTGTGTGTGTGTGTGTGTGTGTGTGTGTGTGTGTGTGTGCAGGTGACCCCGGTGCAGGGTGTGCTTGCCGTCTTCCTGATGGTGTGTGTGGCATTATTCTAATAATAATAATAATAATAGCCTACCAACGTGGTGTTTGTAGCACTTCCATTCCGTATTAGTCGGTGATACCTGGCGCGTCTTACCAGTGCCAAATTGGGGGGTAAACTTCCTTAGAGCTCCATTCATGTCCTGTCTGCTATCGCGGACACTTCTACGGTTATCCTTACACGTCTTTGGCATGGTTCAGTTCAAACATTATTAGCTAGTGTAGTCCATTACAGTTATCGCATATAATCCATAGGCCTACCGCTTGAAAACAGAACTTCTGGGTGAACGACATTTGTTCATTGTTCTACTTTGACCCTGGATGGATGGATGGATGGATGGATGGATGGATGGATGGATGGACGGAAGGATAGATAGATACTTCGATAGATAGATAGATAGGCCTAAATATATAGATATATAGATAGATAGGCCTAGATAATATCGGATTTTATCACATTTTTATCATTTAATCCACATCAAAGGCACTCTATGGGAATACTGAACAATTAATTATCCATAAATGATATACCCTTTGAAAGTGTGTTTTCTCTACTTTATATGAAAGTAACTTGTAATTGAAACTTTTCATTTCTTTTCAAGTTATTTGACATTATTTAAAATATGACCAAAATGTCAATTTTTCCTTAGAATTCCGACCTATTCAATACAATTTCTGGTAGCTAGAGGGTTAAGGTGTTGCTTAAACATGGCCAGTGAAGGGGCATTCTGGATGTGGTCGGGCAGATTGTTCCAAAGAATGGGAGCAGCAACATGGAAGGCTCTGTCACTATTCTAGTGTGTGTGTGTGTGTGTGTGTGTGTGTGTGTGTGTGTGTGTGTGTGTGTGTGTGTGTGTGTGTGTGTGTGTGTGTGTGTGTGTGTGTGTGTGTGTGTGTGTGTGTGTGTGTGTGTGTGTGTGTGTGTGTGCAGGTGACTCTCGTGCTGGGTGTGCTTGCGGTCTTCCTCCTGGTGTGTGTGGCGTTATTCTAATGTGTGTGTGTGTGTGTGTGTGTGTGCAGGTGACCCCGGTGCAGGGTGTGCTTGCCGTCTTCCTGATGGTGTGTGTGGCATTATTCTAATGTGTGTGTGTGTGTGTGTGTGTGTGTGCAGGTGACCCCCGTGCTGGGTGTGCTTGCAGTCTTCCTCCTGGTGTGTGTGTGGCGTTATTCTAATGTGTGTGTGTGTGTGTGCAGGTGACCCCCGTGCTGGGTGTGCTTGCAGTCTTCCTCCTGGTGTGTGTGGTGAAGGAGCCTAAGCGGGGGGCCATCGAGGCGCGGCCAGAACACACTCTCCACCGCACCAGCTGGCTGCAAGACATGCAGGCACTCTGCAAGAAGTAAGTAGTGTGTGTGTGTTTGTTAGGGGTGTGTGTGTGAGTGTGTGTGTGTGTAATGAGTGTAGTGTGTGTGTGTGTATAACGAGTGTAGTGTGTGTGTTTGTAATGAGTGTAGTGTGTGTGTGTGTGTGTGCAATAAGTCTTGTGTGTGTGTGTGTGTGTGTGTGTGTGTGTAGTGTGTGTGTGTGTGTGTGTAGTGTGTGTGTGTGTGTATAACGAGTGTAGTGTGTGTGTTTGTAATGAGTGTAGTGTGGGTGTGTGTGTAATGAGTGTAGTGTGTGTGTGTGTGTGTGTGTGTGTGTGTGTGTGTGTATATAACGAGTGTAGTGTGTGTGTGTGTGTGTGTGTGTGTGTGATGACTTTATAATGTGTGTGTGTGTGTGTAATGAGTGTAGTGTGTGTGTGTGTGTGTGTGTGTGTGTGTGTGTGTGTGTGTGTGTGTGTGTGTGTGTGTGTGTGTGTGTGTGTGTGTGTGTGTGTGTGTGTGTGTGTAATGAGTATTCAAACATGTCTACGACTTTATTTACTGCATGTGAGTCAATGTTATTTTAGTGGTAGCACACGTCAGGGTGGTGCAACCGCAGCTAATGCCACTGTTACATGGGTTGCATTTTTTGTTTGTTTTTAGTGGATAATCTAAGAAACGTATTCAGGTCAAGTCAAGTCAGATTTTATTGTCAGTTTCTTCATATGTCCAGGTCATACAAGGAAATTGAAATCACATTTTCTCTCTATACCATGAAAGGACATAGACATACACAGGACTGACATTTACAGACTGACATCAAGTGCAAGACAGGACAGTGATGTACATTAATTACCAATTGCAAATAATAGACCCGTCGTTGACCCGTGTATGAGTGTATAACGTGTACAGTGTGTGTGAATATTTAACTAACCATTTCCAGTCTAAACACAATTTTGACAAATGAGGTAGTTACTCTGCTTTGTAGGGCAGTATATGTGTATAATATAGGCCCTGCCGTGGCCATCTGGTAGGGCACTCGCCTGCCATGCGGCTGACCCGGGTTCGATTTCAGGCCCAGGTCCTTTGCCGACCCCTCCCTATCTCTTTCCCAATTCACTTACTGTCCCAATAAAAAAAAAACCAATAAAATAAAAGAATGTGTATAATATGTCTCTAATCTGTGTGTGTGTGTGTGTGTAGTGCCAGCTTCATGCTGTCCACTATGGGCTTCACGGCGGTGGCGTTCGTGACGGGCTCCCTTGCTCTCTGGGCTCCTGCGTTCCTCTATCGAGCGGCCATCTTTAACGGGGAGAGGCCACCCTGCACTGGAGAGAGCTGCGGCAACAACGACAGGTACGCTCCAGACAGAGTGTGTGCGTGTGTGCGTGTGAGTGTGTGTGTGTGTGTGTGTGTGTGTGTGTGTGTGTTGCTCTGTCGAACAGCAACTGGAGACTCCTGCAATAATGCAGACCTGTGTGTGTGTGTGTGTGTGTGTACGCGCATACGCGCGTGTCGGTATCATCACGTGTGTGACAGGCATCCTGGACATATGTACTGTATATAATGTGTGTGTGTGTGTGTGTGTGTGTGTGTGTGTGTGTGTGTGTGTGTGTGTGTGTGTGTGTGTGTGTGTGTGTGTGTGTGTGTGTGTGTGTGTGTGTGTGTGCGCAGCCTGTATTTCGGCCTGATCACGTGTGTGACGGGCATCCTGGGCGTGGCGAGTGGCGTGGAGATCAGCCGGCGTCTGAAGGTGGTGACTGCTAGAGCCGACCCCCTGGTCTGTGCTGCCGGCCTCCTGTTGGCCGCCCCCTTCCTCTTCCTCGCCGTCTCATTCGCACAGGCCTCCACTATCGCCACCTACGTGAGTACACACACACACACACACACACAAGCCACCGTCTCATTCGCACAGGCCTCCACCATCGCCACCTACGTGAGTACACACACATGCTTATATACATACACACACATATGCACGCACACACACACCACGGTCTCATTCGCACAGGCCTCCACCATCGCCACCTACGTGAGCACACACACACACACACACACACACACACACACACACACACACACCACGTCTCACTCTCACAGGCTTCCACCATCGCCACTTACTGTACGTGAGTAGTACACACACACACACACACACACTTCCTGTTTCAAGCAGAATCATTCACTCAGGCATCTAGTATAGCTACTTATATGATTACACTCTCACACACTCTCTCTCTCTCTCTCTCTTTCTCTCTCCCTCACATGCACACGCAGACATTTTGATTTTGATACTCCTAATCTTAAATCGTTTGTATGTGTGTTGCAGGTGTTCATCTTTCTGGGAGAGACGTTCCTGTCCATGAACTGGGCTATCGTAGCAGACATACTACTGGTAAACACACACACACACACTCACTGGGCCACTAATTAATTATATGTAATATTTGTACACACATGGGAAATAGGGGATACAAGAAGCAGAACACTGTAAGCCTTTTTTTGTTCTTTTTTTATTAATTTTTTTTTTTTTACAAAATTTCAAGATTTTCCAGAACAACATGTACCCATGCTGTTTTGCCATTTCCCCAAATAATCCCTTTAACCCTTTGATGAGTTGCGTAACATTGGCCCTGGCGCCTGGAGCTGCATGACTCAACATTCTGGGTCATGAGATTTGAGACATTAGCTGTGTATATATGGCGCTTTTTTCGCCGATCGGAATAGATCTGATCCGATTTGTCTGATTGGAATGAAGTGTATACATTACATTGACCTCGAACGTTCGAATACCTGCCACTCGTGGTTACCAGGGACAGTGGTTAGCAACAGGCCGGGCTATATGGTTGAAACTGCGATAAACATGAAAGTATCGCTTGCTTTATTTATAATTTTAGTCTTTCTGAAAGTGCAGCGGGAAGCGACACTGCTGTACTTAATCTTGCGCTTATGGGCAAGTGCGTAACAGCGGCACTCCGACGTGCTGTTGTCACCAGTTCACTTAAAACACCTCACAAACAAGAAAGAAGTCTGTGGATGAGAGTACGAAGCCAGGGTTGGTGGGAGAAAGTTGTTCTGCAGGAATTCAGCGACCAATATGGTGTTAAAATGTTAGGATAACCAGTGCTTCATTTATTAAAATATGTGACACGATTGCGTCACAAACAACCAAGTGGAATAGAGTGTATACATGGACCATCTGATCGGACTACACCACCTCTTCTAGTCCGATTAGAATTCTGATCCGATCAAAGAAATCTAGTCCGATCGGGCCGTATACAAGGGAATTCCTGATCGGAGTAGAAAAATATCCCTATTCTAATCGGATCAGAAGTGCCCATGTATACATACCTAATTTTATTAAAAATCTTGGTACGTTAAAACTGAATGAACACATTCTAATGCAAGATGAACGTCTTAGCTTCTGAAGCACATAAAAAGTTAACCGCTAAGATATTTGGGTTTTTATAGGCTGAGGGCAACTTTTCTTTAAAAAGGGCTTAGGCATTCAGCAGCCTTCTTGGCAGGTGCTTTAGGCGTCAATGGGTTAACAAACAACTCTTTCGAACATGTGTTTAGTATGTGTTTAATTTTCCATTGTTTGAGTGTTGTTTTCCATCATTCCATCCATCGTATGACATTCACTCACTTAACTGGTGACCATAAGGTGTATCAATCATGTATGCCATTTTACATCTGTATGTAACCCCTAGTGTGTATGTCTGTGTGTGTGTATGTGCGTGTGTGTGCTTTTTTTTTCTCAGTACGTGGTGGTCCCAACTCGTCGCTCCACAGCCTCAGCGTTCCAGATCGTCATCTCACACCTTCTGGGAGACGCAGGCAGCCCCTACCTGATAGGAGTGGTAAGAACACACACACACACACACACACACACACCCTCACTCACACACATTGCCAGAAGCCTTTGTAATTAATTTCAGAGATCGCTGGTGCTAGGCTAGCACAAATTAATGACCGTTTGGTAGTCTGTCACCAAACTGGTATTATGCCCAGTCCACAGAGCACCAGAAGTAAAGCAAATCAGTTAACTATCCATATCAATGTCATCAATTATATTTTACAGGTTACCCAACCTTGTATCTATATGCAGCCAGCAGCGTTTGTGTTTGACACACTGTTTTCAGGATCTTCCAGTGGAAAGTTGTCAAAACTTTTCTGTGTCCACGGTTGAAATTGCTGTATGCAGAATGATTCACCATGCTACAACGTTGGTCCATCAATCCATCCAAGTGAAATGATTACATCAGAATGAAATGTAAAATTCAGCTGCTGCTGGAAAAAAAAGCCCTCAGCATGTGACGATTCATTCCATATACGTTTAGTTTCATTTCAAGCAGTATTCTATCAACACAGACGCCTCTATCTATAGACTGGCATAATAACTGATTTGATTCTTCTGCTTTGGGGATTGGGTAAGGCTGTTTTTAGTGGCAGGCTACCAAAGGGTTTTTCACTTGCGCTAGCCCCGCACCAGCAGCCTCTGCAATTACAACTGCTTGGAATATTTTTTTTAAATCCTGTCATTGCTGCGGTTGTCAACATCATGTTTGTCTCTGTCTATGGCAGTGGTTCCCAAACTTTTTCAGAGAGCAACCCCTTTTGGACTGAAGACTATTTTCGCGACCCTGCTTTTATGCCATGTGACATGGCCCAGGTCCCTTTTTGTCCGCGACCACCTTACAGTACCTCCACAGACGTCAAGTAAAATAGCAGCATGTCTAATGTGTGTGCGTGCGTGTGCGTGCGTGCGTGTGCGTGCGTGCGTGTGCGTGTGTGTGTGTGTGTGTGTGTGTGTGTTTAATGTGTTTAATGTGTGTGTGTAGGTGTCGGACACTTTAAAGAGGGAGGACTCCTACATGTGGGCGTTCCGGTCGCTTCAGATCTCGCTACTGATTTGCTCCTTCGTGGCTGTGGGGGGCGGGGCTGCCTTCTTGGCCACCGCCCTCTTTGTGGAAAAAGACAAACAAATCGCAGAAAGCTACACACCCTCAGGTCAGTGTGTGTGCGCGTGTGTGTGTGTGTGTGTGTGCGCGTGTGTGTGTGTGTGTAAGACAGAGAGAGATGTGTCTCCCTCATAGAGAGAGAGAGAGAGAGAGAGAGAGAGAGAGAGAGAGAGAGAGAGAGAGGAGAGAGAGGAGAGAGAGAGAGAGAGAGAGAGAGAGAGAGAGAGAGAGAGAGAGAGAGAGAGAGAGAGAATTCGCATAGAGCTTAATTCCCTCAGAGTATGCACCGTAGGTATGAAAAGATTCTTTCTCTTTTTTTAAACATTTTTTGGGGGGGCTTTTCGGCCTTGAATATTACAGGATGGTGTGAAAGATGACAGGATTGGGAGAGAGAGACTGGGCAGGGCCAGGAAATGACCCTGACCGGACTCGAACCGGGGTCCCCGTGGGCAATGTAAGCCCAAATGTGGGGGGCTTAGCGCGCTGCGCCACATCGCCACAGCGCCCCCTGCACACTTGCCTGCTTATGGCCTCGGGATGACATCACCGATGCCTGACAGAAGTCTAATGCAATATCTTGCAAAAGCTCAATTCTAATGACATTTTCTCATTTGCAATCTGGATAGTGAATGAAGAACAGTTTCCCAAAAGTTGTTGTTGCTAGGCTGATAGCGGGGAAACGCGAGGCCACAAGTGCAGGCCGACGACGGGAGTACGCATATTGGAATGCACCCTGTGTGTGTGTGTGTGTGTGTGTGTGTGTGTGTGTGTGTGTGTGTGTGTGTGTGTGTGTGTGTGTGTGTGTGTGTGTGTGTGTGTGGGTGTGGGTGTGTGTGTGTGATGTGTTGTGCAGTGTCTCCACGTCCTGACGGCTGTTGTTTGTTTTGATTGACAGACGACGCTCCGATCGTGGTGCCCAAGAGGGGGCGCTCCACCAAGGTCCCGGTTTCCAGCGTGCTGATTTGACCAGAGCGCCGTGGGAGGGGCCAATCTCCGCTGAGAGAGACGAGTCCTCATTGGAGAATAGCTCGGACCCCCTTAAAAGCTCTCAGCCAATGGCACACCAGGACTCGTACAGCCCTAATCTGACTGGACTGTGGCTGGCCAATGGGAACGTGTGTGTATTTATCTGCGAGCTGTGATTGGTGGATTTTGCAGTTTTATGCTAATGACCCCGGCAGGGGGCATCGAAGCTAAGCATCATGGGATATGAGGTCCACCGCCGACTGGGACGCAATGGAGAATACGTGTGTGTGTGTGTGTGTGTGTGTGTGTGTGTGTGTGTGTGTGTGTGTGTGTGTGTGTGTGTGTGTGTGTGTGTGTGTGTGTGTGTGTGTGTGTGTGTGTGTGTGTGTGTGAGAGAGAGAGAGAGTTTAGGTTTCAATCAGAGGGAGTATGTTTTTATTTTATTTTTATTTTTAATTTTTTTGAGTTTGAGTGAGACATAGGTAGAGAGGTGTGTGTGTGAGAGAGAGACTCTAACAAGCAGTGTGTGTGTGTGTGTGTGTGCAGGTGTGTGTTTGCGTGCGTGGGTGTGTGACTTTTGACGGTTATTTTTTTTAGACAGGGAGTGGTGTGTGGGAGAGACAAACTTTTAGAAAGGGTTGTTGTGACCTGGTTTCAGTGGGTGTGTGTGTGTGTGTGTGTGTGTGTGTGTGTGTGTGTGTGCGTGCATGTGCGTGTGTGTGCGTGTGTGTGCGTGTGCGTGTGCGTGCGTGTGCGTGCGCGTGCGTGCGCGCGCGTGTGTGTGTGTGTGTGTGTGTGTGTGTGTGTGTGTTTGAGAGAGACTATGTGTTTAACTCTCTATGTGTTTCTAGACTGACGCTAAATACAGTATAATATTCCTCTAATATTTTAAAGAGTACCATACAGCTGCACACACAAACACACATTAACTTTTAAATCCTTTTACTGTGGGTGAGCAAAGACCAATGGAGTGTGAGTTGAATTCTGGTGTGTGTGTTTGTGTGTCTGTGTGTGTGTGCGTGTGTGTGTGTGTGTACGTGCGCCCGTACGTGTGTGTATGTGCGCATCAGAGTGTTAGGAGCCAGTGTGTCTGAGTAAAGGGTTTAATTATTATCTTTTGTAATGAGGACGGCACTGATTAATTGGTTAATTGAATAACTGTTTTAATTTGTTCAGTTGTAAAGTGGACTAAGTCAATCCCACCACAGGCCTGTTCTGTTGCTTTTGTAAAGAGTCTTTTGTACATTAAAGAAGACACAATCTGCTCCAACCAACACTGTCTCTTGTTGCCTCTTTCAATGTGTCTGCGTGTGTGAGTGCGCGTGTGTGTGTGTGTGAGAGTGAGGTTGTGTGTGTGTGTGTATGAGAGAGAGATTTAATGGTAAAATGTATAATTTCCATCCAGTAGAAATGCCTTACTCATCACAACGGTGACTTCTGAGCACACACACGGACGCATCTAACACGCACAGTGCACAGAAGCATCTCTTAGACAAACAGGAAACCGCGGTCAGGTCAGTGGTGTTATGCATGTTATATTGGCTCATTGACACAGGTGGTAACATTGAGCAGAAGACACCCATACACACACACTTCACACGACATACAGCGTGCCCACACACACTTGAAACAGAGCACACACACACAGTTTGTACAGCACACACATACACACTCCACACAACAAACGCACTGTGGAGTTTGGGTGGCCACACACACAGGCCTGAGAGTACGGATAACAAATGGCGGATCTCAGGAATCTATCGTGACTGACGAGTGTGTATGTTTGTGAGGCCATCTTGTGTATTAGCGAGGAGTATCCTTCTACGTCTACAAGAGCCAATTTGCAGGTAAGATAGAAACTGTGTGTGTGTGTGTGTGTGTGTGTGTGTGTGTGTGTGTGTGTGTGTGTGTGTGTGTGTGTGTGTATTGACATTCTAACTCACCAGACATGACATCCCATTCATTTTCATCAGGGTTTTACGTCTGGTGAGTTAGAATGTCGATACCACCAAAGCACCTAAACGTGGCATGGAAATCTACAGATATATTGAAGAGTGAAGTGTGGGTCGCCAGACCAAACAAACAAAAACAGCTGAGAGCAAAGCATCAAGGATATCTGGGCTTCCATAACTCCCATGCAATGCGCTGCCATTGACTTCAATGTTAAACGCAGCATTCCAGTTACTAAGGCAAAGAACTTATAACCAAGTATTGAACATTGAAATGTAATTTAGAAGGTACCAAATTCCAACTGTTTTGATGTAAATGGAAAAAAATAGAAAGAAATTTGGATTACAACACCACAAAACTGTTTTGCGTAATAATTTGGAACAGAGCATTTTAAGTTTTTTTTTTAATCATTTTAAAAAATACTGTTATCATTTGAAGGTTCATTCAAAAACGTTTTAAGTACTCTAATGGTTGATGACTTGAAAATTATGATGACTGTCATTAATATTGATTATTTGGTAATAATGTGGAATGCGGTGTAAATGTGGTTGCCACTGTTGGCTGTTTAGTTGAGGTGTATTCTTTTTTGGGTCAAAGGTCGGCCCCGAACAGTTGTAAAAAATTCAAGTTGGAATAGATTCGGAATCGTTGGGCTAGTGACTGTGGAAAACTACTAGCCACTGTGACCAGTGAGCAAAAAGTTAATGTCAAGCCCTGGGGTCCGTTTCTCGATTCTTGACGTTGCTAACCGTCTTAAGACTTAACACCATTCCCTTGGATTTAGTGGTGAACGTCGCTGTCGAGAGAGAGTTGAGTCGCTCTTACGAAGGACGTTGCTACCGTCGTTAGCAAAGACGCTTTCGAGAATGCCACCCCTGGTCTGTGTGTGTGTGTGTGTGTGTGTGTTTGTGTGTGTGTGTGTGTGTATACAGGTATGGCTGTAACTGTGCTGAGTCTCATGGTGGGCGGGGTTTTACTCCTGTCAATCGTTCTGCTGATTGGTCTGTGCCTGAGCTGCCGAAGAAATCACAGTGAGTACCAGCCTATCACGGCACAGAGAAATACTTTCTGACCAATGAGAGTGAAGGTAGCTGAGACACTCTCCTCTGCTTGCCTCCCATAGATTACTTGATTCAAGAACAAGACTACATTCCGTAAGACGCATGCACGCATACACACACGCACACACACACCTAATGAGAGTTGGCCTTATGATCAGATCAGAGGGTTGCAGGTTTGCATCCATGGCTGAAGGGCCCTTGAGCAAGGCACCAAAGCCCATTTTGCTCAAGGTACTGTAACCAATACCCTGTACCTAAATTGTTGTGGTGTAAGAGGCTGTGAACAAAACCGTCATCTGAAAGTAATGTAATGTACTAAGCTGTGTGTATCCATGACAGCGTTCATGCCAACTCGGGTGTTTTGTGTTTAGTGTGTGTGTGTGTGTGTGTGTGTGTGTGTGTGTGTGTGTGTGTGTGTGTGTATGTGTTTTGAATGTATGTGTGTAGCAGTCAAGGTCTCAGCAGTGACTTTATGGTTCATAAACAGGGTAAGTGTGACAAGACAACACCATCCCATAATGTCAGTAGCCATGGTAACTGGAGTAGGCATGGTTTATAGTAGATATATTATTATTATTTGTTGTTTGTTGTGTTTGTCAGATACACCGAGTGACGAGATGGCCATCGGTCCAAACAGCCTTAGTTCACCCCCCATTATCCAGTAAGGCGCGCACACACACACACACACACCACATACACGTGAGTGATTCTACGTTTCGACAGCGCTTTTAAGTCCATGGATTTTATTTGCCAATTCCACTAACTATTAACGGCATCCAATGATGTTTTGGACATTAGCACACATTTATCTTTCATATAATATAGAAAGTCAAGACATAACATTATTTTCCTCTGCAAGAATGAATATTTAATACTGGTTTTT
Organism: Engraulis encrasicolus; assembly: GCF_034702125.1. NCBI lineage: Eukaryota > Metazoa > Chordata > Actinopteri > Clupeiformes > Engraulidae > Engraulis > Engraulis encrasicolus. Next base: position 31,901,353 of record NC_085873.1, on the reverse strand, counting down.
GGACGTTTTCATGCCGTCCTTGTTTTCCAAATGTCATATTCAGTCTTCCTATTAGCATGTAAAAAACCTTGTTTTGTCCAAGATCATTGCAAATGGTGATTCACGGTAGTTATCGCCAGTGCTCGGAAAGTTACTTTGAAAAAATCCCCACAGTGGATATGGGAAACATGTTTTCAACCACATACCTGGCGATTATTTTGTTGAGCTCATTTGTGTCCTGAGAAATCAGGTTTGGCTTGCCTGTCTCCCTCTTCGATAAAGGTGAAACAACTAGCTGCACGAGGCGTGCTACCATGCGATGTTGAGAGGTGCTTAGTGAAATTAGACTTGCTCGTTACGGACATAACTTTGTTTCCAAGGCACAGTATACTTTGGATATGAACAGTATTACAGTTGACGGCAACTAGCGTGAAATGATTCCGGTATTTACATTTGGAACATGCAACCTCGCGGCTTTACTGCCGTTGTCTCTTCTATTCTCTATATGCGTTCCCTGTGAACCAAAGAAATTCGACATAGAAGAACAATCTCTTGGGGGGAAATGCATTGGCCACGGTGTAGTACGGGGGCGTTGCCTGAGGACACGAGTGGATGGAAAATTAACTCCCTTGCGCATGGTCATTGGTCAGTGGGTGAGATGGATACAATTTCCGTACTCTCTTGCGCATGGTCAGTGGGGGCGACACCATGATGGATAATTTGTGGCCAAATTAACTGCAGCTGTCCTATGACCTGTTCCACACTCCGACCCTCACGGAAATGGCATTGCATGCTTCCCTGATGCTTCCAATACTGACCGTAGAAGAAGAATACAATTTCCGTACTCCCCTCGCCATCATTTCGTACTACCCTGTTAAATATCTGTTTCTTTTCAAATCTGCATTCCTGTAACCAAGGCTGTCCCCTGTGTGTCTCCTCAGGCCTGTGGTCAGAAATGGAAGCATGTCTGACGGTGAGTGTGTGTGTGTGTGTCTGATTGATCTGCTGATTGATATGATTTGCAGTGTGTGACGCATGCTGTCTGACGATGAGTGTGTGTTTATTTTTATTATATGTGTGTGTGACAGAGACCCAGGGCTGGACTGGGAATATGGCATGCAGGGCATTTTCCCGGTGGGCCGACATCATTCATCATTCAAAGCATTTGTTCTTTTTTGTCTCAAACTTTCCCTAAGAAACTCAAATGAAAAGGGACAGCCCATCGGAGCAGTGGACTAAGCCCATCGTAATTGTAGTATTATGGGGCAGGGACAGTTTGTGGTCCCAGTCCTGGAGAGAGCATGCTGATCTTTCCATGAGTTTGATGTGTGTGTGTGTGTGTGTGTGTGTGTGTGTGTGTGTGTGTGTGTGTGCGTGTGTGTGTGCGTGTGTCTGTTTCAGAAGAATCTTCCCAGGCGTCGTATGCTAACCTGGGTGACGATGACGACTCCATCACAGGACCCAACTACATGTAACACACACACACCCCTCCATAGACCTATATTAAACTAGACCGGCAGTGGGTCTATTTTTGGGGGGGGATTTGCTACTGCCCCCAAATCGCCATCTTAACCCAGACTGCACAATGACGCAAAGTGACTTCTGCTTTAGCCTGCGATAACAGTGGCTTTACCCCAGACTTGCTTAAAACGCAATGACGTCATCTAGCGACTGTCTGGACTTGTGTAGTTACTATGGTTACCATAGCATCTTCAGGAAAGATAGCTGGTAGAAGCAGGGTTGCCAGATGAGGCTGATGATTTCCAACCCAAAAAATGCTCAAAACCCGCCTAGAAGCACAAAATCCCGCCCAATTCTATTGATTTCTATGGCATGGGTTTTTCTACTAAATGCTATTTTTACTCGCACACGGCCATCCTAAGCAGCCCAATTGGGCGGGAAACAGCAAAATCTGGCAACACTGGGTAGAAGCAGTCGCCTTTCGTTTAAAATACAGTTGATATAAACACTCTCCTGACCTTAACTTTAAGTAAAGTAAAGCAGATAAATGACCTCAGGCCCCGTGGGCCTTTGTTTGGAGGCCAAGGCTGTGGAGAGTGTCTCAGAAGTGGCCGTGTTGGCCCGAAACGTCTCAAAATGAAAAGATCTTTAAAGGGAGGTCATCAGTGTGCGTTTCAATCATGCCTTACAATGAACTTTTATATTTTGAGTCTGCACCTGGCTAAAATAGATGGGTGTGAGATTTGAATGAAATCCTATGGAGAGTATCATGATCTGCTTCAGTAGTCACAGTGCATGTTGACATGCATGTTTCTTTAGGTGAGATTTAGATTTCCAATGTTGATGGTGATGGCATTCATGCATCCCCAAACCATTTGAGTCCCACTATCATGCTTGGCTAGCCAGATGCAGTGTTGCCAAAAGAAAATCAGCCAAAGTCGCTATTGGCTCGCTGAAAAGTCGCTAGATGACGTCACAGCGTCACACACTGCGTGATCTACAGAAAATGTGCCCACATGCCTTCGTCCACAGTAGAAATAGGCGGTGATAGCTACTTTTTGGAGATCAGAGCTAATCTGCAGCCTTGCTTAACCATGGGAAATGCTTCTGACGGCAATGCGGAGTCACAATTATGTTGAAAAATAATGATGTAGTCACTGAAAATGTGCGTATTAAAAAGTTGACAGATGAACCAAAGAGTCGCTAAAGGCGCTAGATGAGTTTTTTTAGTCGCCAGGGACGTCAAAAAGTTGCTAATTTGGCAACACTGGCCAGATGATACACTTTTTTGTAAAACTCACTTGTTTACCACCACACATGCTTGGCACCATCTAAAGCAAAATTTGTTCATCTTGGTCTCAAGAGAGATGAACAGATCAAGGATATGGATCATTGGAACCATGTTGTGTGGTCTGAGACCAAAATAAACAAATTTGCTTTAGATGATGTTAAGCATGTGTGAGAGAGTAGTGTAGTGCTTCCTCTTGTCATCCGTGTGTCTGTGTGTGTGTGTGTGTGTGTGTGTGTGTGTGTGTGTGTGTGTGCATTTGGTCCTCAGTGAGGTGATTCCTGAGGTTCTTGTCAGTGAATCCATTCACAGCCTCTGCTCCTCACAAAACTCCAAAGGTGAGAGAGAGAGAGAGAGAGAGAGAGAGAGAGAGAGAGAGAGAGGCCGGGGGTGGAGGGGGGGTGCATGTGTGTCTACAGTAAATTCATGACCATTAACAGTCATTATTATATGGTGTGACGTCATCGGTCGAATACTCCATTCATTTCAACGGGGCTCCCCAACGTTCGCACGTCTGTTATTATTTTTTTATTATATGGTTGTGACGTCATCTGTCGAATGCTCCATTCATTTCAACGGGGCTCCCCAACGTTCGGACGTCTGTTATTTTTCGATAACGGACGGGTTGGTCTATAACAGACTGCTGTCAATGGCAACAAGACTTTTCACTGCTAAAGCGACTTTTCAACAAGACTCTAATCAGCTGCTGTGATAGACAGCATCCGTTGTCCTGGCTACCGCTGTCAATGGCAACAAGACGTTCACTGCTAAAGCCACTGGCTTGTATACAAGTCAGTGGCTAAAGCGAATGTTTCATATCACTCCGCAGGGGGTCCGGTCTTTTGTCACTCTAAATCAGCTGCTGTGATAGACAACACCTGTTGTCCTGGCTAGCCTACCTAGCTGTTGCCTAGCGGTGTTCCACAACGGCACTGTTTTGTTTTGCGCAGCAACAATCTTAACATTAAATATGTCTAAAGAAATGTCCCCGCATGTGTGAATCATTTAAGTATATCCATATAATAAGCGGGTTAACTTTCGGCGAGTCGGTCGCTTTGTGGAATAGCAGCACTTCAGAGAGAACAAGACCCCTCCGCTCCGCGTCGGGGTCTAAAGATTCTCTCTGTCGTGCTGCTATTCCACGGTAGCGACCTTCTCGCCGAACGTTAACCCTTACATAACGGACGGGTTGGTCTATAACAGACCGCTGTCAATGGCAACAAGACTTTTCACTGCTAAAGCGACTTTTCAACTAGACTCTAATCAGCTGCTGTGATAGACAACACCTGTTGTCCTGGCTACCTAGCTGTTGCCTAGCGGTGTTCCACAACGGCACTGTTTTGTTTTGCGCAGCAACAATCTTAACATTAAAGCGATCCTATGCAACTTTGACATAAACACATAGATATAAACAACTTTATAGCGGCCTCTAGTGGTTCTGCCGAAAATGTGCATTGAACTAAATTAGACAGACATTGGCTTCGAGATTATGTGCGAATTAAATTTCGTCGTCTTCTGTAATTAACCAGATTCCCTTCCTTGCATTCAGTTCTCTCCACTTCTAAGGGGCTTTATCATATGTGAGATTCCCCCCCTTGCTTATGAGTTGGCTGCTTCGTAATTCACTTCACACAACTGCAATCATGTTTGCACTTCCCTCAGATGGATTTGATCCACTTGTTCTCGGCAGATATCCCCATCTTTATTTCAAATTTCCAGTAACTATATAGTACCTGTAGCCTACATTAGAAGAACGAGGAAACAAACGGCTATTTTGTTGTCATAATAACGATTTCGAAGTCGAGGTGACAAGACGCGGTTTTATCTCCTGTGGTGTTGAAAGTGAAAGTGGACATCCATATGCCGACTAGAGATCACGTTTCGTCTCCTCTTGATCGGCAACGACATATATTTTTATCCTCGCTCGACTGATTGTGTCCTTTGACATCAAATAAAATGTGCGACATCAGATTTCAACTCGTATACATTTGTGTATCTTTGTAAACTAAACGAGGTGGCGTGGGTTTTGAGAATGCTAATGCATACATCCCAGTGTAGTGAATGAATGATAAAATCCCCATCTTTTGGCGTTCGGCTCTCTCCGGTTTGAAGCCCTTTCCAATGTTCACACAAGCGATTTATTTGCCTGTCCAAACCTTTCATCTCAATTATCTCGTGATTTATTTGCAGTCCCATTCGTTGTTTTCACTGCATGCCAGCGTGATATTTTACAATCAGCTAGCCAGTAGCCAGTAGCCAGCTTTCAGCAAGACCTCCTTGGCTTCTGCTTAGTTAGCAAACGAAGGAATAGGTCTCGCTCCGCTCATACAGCATAGAAATCTAGACGCCCCTAGCGGCCACAAATTGCACAACAACAAAAGGCGCGGCGCCGCCAGGCAAAACTGCAAGTGCTGTTTCGGAGCAGGAGCACTAGGCGGTGATGGAAATATTGCCATTTTCCCCATTACGGGTCAGTCAAGCAAAATCTTGAGTACCAAGCCATTTCATGACTATGAAAAAGTTGCATAGTGTTTCTTTAAATAGGCCTAAAGAAATGTCCCCGCCATGTGTGAATCATTTAAGTATATCCATATAATAAGCGGGTTAACTTTCGGCGAGTCGGTCGCTTTGTGGAATAGCAGCACTTCAGAGAGAACAAGACCTCCGCGTCGGGGTCTAAAGATTCTCTCTGTGGTGCTGCTATTCCACGGTAGCGACCTTCTCGCCGAACGTTAACCCTTACTTAATGCCCAATTAAGAGCAGTTAGGTGAAAATATTGGCACACTTTTTATTGGAATAATTCGTTTTTGTTTGTTTTTTTCAGGCAGAGAGACAGATGACAAAGAGGAGGAGGATGATGATGATGATGGTGATGATGATTGCCAGCACCGTGAATGCACAGAGAACGACGACACTGACAGTGACAACGATAATGAGAACTGGGAGAAAGAGACGGGCACACAAGGTAGCATCTCTCACTGTGTGTGTGTGTGTGTGTGTGTGTGTGCACGCGCGTGCGTGCGTTCGAATGTCCATATGTGTGTCCTGCTTGGGTAGCCTATATCTTTAGCCAATATCAAGATGTGATGGAGAAGCTCGCCTGGGAGGCAAAAGGTCATCTTTCAAATCGTTCTGTCCCTAACATTAGCAGTAATCAGTGCTACCAGATGTGTCTGATCAAATCCCACCCAAAAGGTTCTCAAAAACTGCCAAAATGTGCTAAATTCCGCCCAATTTCATCAAATTGCATTGATTTCTATGGGCCCAAAACTGCTGAAAATGACACCAAATGGCCAATTTTTCCCGTTTTTACTTGCCGACGGCCATCCCAAGTAGCCCAATTGCCCAATCTGGCAACGCTGGTTGTAATGTCAAAACCATGATGATCTGTGAGTCCCATTTCGTAAAGAGGATTTGGATCTGCAAAGAATTGAACTCTGGTGAAGTTTGAAATGATAGGATTTTATTATACTCAATAACAAATGTTTGGTCATGACAGTCACAAACCATGCTCAAAAAAACATGGTTAATTGTGGGTTTTCTGTTATAGTAACCATGGTAACTGGAGTACACATTTGTTCGTTTGTCAGACACACAGAGAGACGGAAATGCCATCTGTCTTTGTCCACCACCTCCCTATATACAGTAAGGCACGCACACACACACACACACACACACACAAACACACACACACACACACACACACACACACACACACACACACACACACACACACACACACACACACACACACACACACACACACACAGAAAATGTGTAAACTGAAATACATTTTTTTAAAAATATCTGTATACATGTATCCAAGGCTGTCCACTGTGTGTTTCCTTAGGTGTGTGATCAGAGAGGGACGCATGCTGTCTCACGGTCAGTGTGTGTGTGTGTGTGTGTGTGTGTGCGTGTGCGTGTGTGTGAATGTTTGTGAACGTTTCTGTGTGCGAGCACGCACTGACGTGTGTGTGTGACATAACAGAGAGCACGCTGATTGAGAGTATGATTTTACCGTGTGTGTGTGTGCGCGCGTCTTTCAGAAAACTCTTCCCTGGCATCATTTGCGAACATCAGTGAAGATGACACCGGCTCCATAACAACATCCAACAACATGTAACGCACACACACACACACATACACACGCAAACTATGGTTTTTTTTACACAACTAGTCGGGCTAATGTGGGTGGGGCTCTGGTGACATCAAATGAAATGCACAAGCAACCCAGAGAAGTTCTGTGAAGACACTTTGACCTCACCAGAGCCCCACCCACATTGATCTCATTAGCATAATAACTTGTGTCCTGATCTTGAAAATGAAAATGCAAACAGAGAAATGAAAACGAAATCTCAAACTGCACCTGTTTTCTTCTTAATTTCCATCTTGGCACACATTGTGTGCGGTGAGAGGAAAATAAAAAGTCAAAGTGAAGTGTGGATGTACATTTTCCCAAATACCATTTACATTTCTATATTTCGCACTATTATACCATGATATTAATGAAAATGAAATGACAAATATTTTCCAATTTATTTTTACTTTTGTCACAAATAACTCTTGTTTGTCATGAAAATGAAAAGCCAAATGGAACTATTTCATTTTAATTTTAGTTATGGCAGTACAGCTGCACTGATTCATTGAAAATGAATTCACAAAATGTTTCATATTGTCATTGTACCTGGCAGCTTTGGCCTCCCATAGCCAGACAAATGAGTTGCATGTGTGTGTGAATCATTTTAATCATAGTTAACACATTGAGTACCGACGACGTAATAATACGTTTATCACGCCCATGCGTTGTATATCAAAACGTAAAAATACGTTTTTACGCTTAAACGTCATATTTCGAATCTACACCCTTCAATGCACAATATATGTGATTTTGGGAGGTTTGTGATTGACATAAAACAAAATTTGCAGTCAAAAGTTTGTGTCATGATTTGGTATGTACACTATTTGTAGGTCCTAATGATCACGCTGCCTGCATTGATGTTACGGCTCTGCATTTGATTTCGTCGCTAAATGATCCTGCAATGACGCTCTTTTACTCTCTCTGTAGCCCCTCACCTTGTGGTATGTATCTGGGATGCTGCCGTCTTGTTAGAATCGTGCTATGTTGTTGTTTCCTAGTACGGTCGGTGCCCAAGCTATAGCGCATGTAGTGTCTGACTTCACGCAATAGATAAACAGAGCCCGTTGTATATCGTGTCTGGAGTATCTTGAACTTTCTGGACTTGACACCTAGACCTTTACCAGATCCTTGGATCCAAATGGCACCGGAACTGTGATTGGAGTAATGCACTCCGATTTGGAAGTTTGATGGCCAACCAGATAAGAATTGTTTGATAAGACAACCAGATAAGACATTGTGTGTCTTGATGAGCAGGATGTGTGTCAGAGCTAACCTTGCACCAAATTCATGTGAGTAAACCAACTGGTCCCCTTTCAAACTCGTGACATTCTGAAGCAGCACACCTCTCACAAAAACCTCAATATCTCCGTTTGTAGCTGAATTCCATGGATACCCACTTCGGTTTAGCTTGGGTTTGCTCAGCAATAAAAGCTTGTAGAGACACACGGTTTTCACCCACTAAGAGGGCAAAGCCTCCACTTTCAAACGAGCCATAGCATGTTTCAGTGGCCCTACCCTTACGAAAATGGACCATGGTTTTACTATGAAAATGGACCATGGTTTTACTATGAGAATTGAACCAAGGTTTTAGTCGGGTTTTTTTGAGCACGGTAAACCCATGGTTTAACTATGATTTACCATCATTTAACTATGCAAAAATTAACCATGGTTTTACTATGACAACTAACCACGGTTAATAGTTACTCATTACATTACCGTGAGCTGACACTTTTTTTTTTATCCGAAGCGACTTACAGGCTATTGGTTACAGTCCCTGGATTAGCCATGGATGGAGGTCTATGGAATGGTGAGGGCAGGTTTCGAACCTGCAATCCTGTGATCTAGAGTCCAACTCCCTAGCCATTACACCACGGCTACTCACATGTAGTTATTGAAAGGTTTCGTGTATTCTTGGGTAACCAAGAAAACCATGGTTCGTGACTATGGTTTAACCATGCCCCCCTTCCCCCCACCATATTTTTTAAAATCAGGTTTTTTTGTTTTTTTTAAAGGGCTTTTGCGATGGGCGACCATGGTTTTAAAAAAAAAAAAAAAACATGGTTTGGGGGGAACCATGGTTTATGGCAAAGAGTATACTAGGGTTAAACCATAGGTCAAACCATAGTCACAAACCATGGCTGTCATGGTTACACTGAAAACTATAATCCATGGTAAATCTATGGTAAAAACATGATTAGTTTGCATAGTAGAACCATGGTTAATCTTTGAAAGGGCTATTACTATGACAGCTGCTGTACTGGAAATATGGTTGGCTGATAGTACTTAGAATCACCATGAAATGTGGTAGTAAAACCATGGTTATTGCATTACAACCATGGTCGATTTTTGTAAGGGTAGAGTAATCATGACATACCATGGTAGAACCATGTTACAACATAAAAATCACAGTAATACCTTAGTAAGCCATAGTACAATTATGGTAGGTTCAGAGTACTACAGTAATCATGATATTCATAATAATACCATAATAAACCACGGTCCATTTTCGTAAGGGTATCACATAATATGCTGTGACTCTACAAAAAAGGGCAAAAAGGGCTTAGAACACTGGTATTCTACGACATTATTCCGAGAGCACCGCCGGTATTCAATGTGTTAAGTAAGTGTAAACACAAATTCATTTTTGTGTGTGTGTGTGTGTGTGCATTTGTGTGGGCTTGCATGCCTGTCTGTCTCTGTTTGTCTGTCTGTCTGTCTGTCTTAAAGGGAAGATGGCCCCAGTGATGACACACAGACTGGTTGTAAATGCTGTGCTGAAGTTCCAGACACCAGTCATTGGGTCCTGGTGGAGCCTGAGGTCTCTACAGAAAAGACCGTATCAATCTACAGCCTGAGCTCTGCTGCAGGGAGCTACGAGTGCTCAGAGTCCAGTTTGCGTTGGTCGTGTGTTGGTCCAGTCACCCTGCAGTATCACTTCATGGACTGGCAAGTCTTTGCTGAAGAGCTGGCACAAATGCAATGCAGTCCAGCTGGTCCTCTGATGGACGTAAAGCTCATATCAGGAGAGCCGGAGGAGATCCACCTGCCTCATTTCCTGTGTTTGGGAGGTAGCCAGTCTACTATGGAAGATGCTGTGAAGGTTCTGCATCAGCAGAACGCTGGAGTGTGTCTGGAGACATGTGAGCTGAGTCGCTACCATGCCCGGCTGTTGAACCCCTCCTTTTCCCCTTTGGGTGTTCTTTTCAATTCATTGAAGTCATTTCTATTAACTAAGATCCACACAGATGTTCACGTCTACAGAAGCAGCCTGAAACCCCTAATTTTCCATGTTTACCTCGTGCCGAGGAATGTACAACTTAAAAAGCTAGTGGAAAAGCAGGAAAAATCAGAAAGCTTCAGAGGGGTTTTACTAGAGAGGCCCCGGCCTGTGCGGCCACTGCAGTTGCGTAGCTATTATTCCTTAAAGACCAACTGCGACTCCACTGTTTTACCAGGGGAGCTAGAACTTAGTGATGACAACACTGTAACTCCAAATTACTCCATAGTGCGTGTAGTCCAAGCTGGTAACTTCAAAATCACCCTGTTGAACTCAGCTCAAAGGGCGGTTTGGCAAGCAGAGATCTCTAAGGCAGAATGCTGCCCCCCTCGTCAGGGCACAGCACATGTCTCCAGCGGAGGTCCTGTCTTCACCCTCCCCTGTGGAGATGGTGCTGCTGACACCCACACTGCCATGGACCAAGCCATGGGCTGGCAAGAGGTTCAGACACCCGAGTATGCAACATGTGCCCTGCAGGTCAGTATAACAGATAATGCATGATGCTTCATCTCATCAGTATGCTTGCCCCTATAGATTTACATGTACATGCCAAGAAGACCCCTTAGAAAAATAAA
>NC_085873.1:31878131-31885631 GCF_034702125.1 Engraulis encrasicolus | reverse complement strand
TTTTTTTGTTTTTTTTTTAAACAAATAATAAGGCAGAACGCATAGATTATGAGGCTATATTTCAGCCAATAATTACCAATAAAATAGTTAACTTTGAAAATAAACAAGGATGGTGAGCATAATGAATGATTCTCTGCAGTACTTTATGAATGGTTGGGATTTATGAGTTGTATATCGGCAAAATATCCTAACATCCGATCTGCATCACTGGGAATACAGTTTAAAGGCAGAGTATGTAAAATCTTTAGTAGTGTATATCCAGTGTTTATGCTTCTTTTTCATAAATGTTATCTTCTTTGTGAACATTTACTACCACCATGGATTTATACAGTATGTAGCCTATTCATTATGAAATGCACACTTTTCATACATCAATGGGTGGATCTTCTCCATATCTACCATTTTGAATGACAGGACATTGGCATATTTGGCTGTAAAACTTACTGCATTTGGGTCAGACCATGAAAAATTATTTATCATGTAGTACATCATGAACAGATTGAATTTGTGAATGGGCAGTATGCATATTAAAAAAGAGCAACTAAGGTTAGCCATTTCTACTTTTTAGAGAGAGACAGAGACAGAGACAGACTCAATCATATTGACATTTTGATCATGTGCTTTCGTGGACGTCAACGTGGGTGTAAGAGTAAGCATGCAGCAGTTAATATGTTTAGCTTCTGTAAAGGTGTTTGTGTGTGCATGCGTGTGACGTGGGGTTCTGATAAGAAGGGAACAACTCAACACATTTTCAGGTTTTTGTTGTCTTTGGTGCGTGTGCGTATGTGGGGGAGAGAGAGAGAGAGAGAGAGAGAGAGAGAGAGAGAGAGAGAGAGAGAGAGAGAGAGAGAGAGAGAGAGAGAGAGAGAGAGAGAGAGAGAGAGAGAGAGAGAGAGAGTTTTGCACGGCGTTGCAAATACAGGAAATCCGTTTCCTTGCGAGAAGCTTCTAGTTAAGCCACTGACACCCCAGTCTCATCATCATCATCACACACACACACACACACACACACACACACACACACACACACACACACACACACACACACACACACACACACACACACACACACACACACACACACACACACTCATAAATACACCTACACAAACACTCATATTCACACAAACACACAAATGTGTACACACCCGTGCACACACGCACGCACACACACACGTGTGCTGACACACACATGCAAAATCACACCTATCACAAGAAGCAGAAACACATGTGTGCAGTATCAGGTCTATAATGTGTAGCTGTTATTTAAATATCCGTAACCTTTCAAATGAGACAGGTTCTATGGCCCACCCTGAACACAAATTACATGCCTGCCACACACACAGCCAGCTGGAAGAAAACAGTGATAGGGATATTCCAGGGTGGGCACTGAGGGTGTGTGTGTGTGTTGGGGGGTGGGGGGGTGAGTAGTGTGTGAGAGTGAGTGTTTGTGTGTAGTTAACACCCATGAGAGAGAGAGAGAGAGAGAGAGAGAGAGAGAGAGAGAGAGAGAGAGAGAGAGAGAGAGAGAGAGAGAGAAAGAGAAAGAGTGTGTGTGTGTGTGTGTGTCTGCATGTGCATTCATGTCATCGAGTCATGAGCTATCTAACTCCTCTGAGTGTTTTCACATATTTGAAACTAGAAGTTCACACATACACTGTAGGCTATACTTTAACCATGCACACAAATCATTTGTTCTTGCTCTCTGACATTAAATCAGATTACGGTCATGAGTTTCCAATAGGCTTACATTTCATTAGTAGGCCTATTTGGTACAATAGCAACTGTTATAACAGGGCCTTCTTGCACACACTTGCTGTTTTAGCTCTGTCCATAAAAGCATAATAAGATTTACATCAGGGCTTTGTGATGGCCTCTCCAAAACATTGACGTTGTTGTCCTCAGGCCATTTTTAACCATGGCTGCCTGGCATTGTCTATTGTCCATTTGGAAGACCCAGTTGCGACCAGGCTTGCACATGTTTTGCAATTTTGCTTCAATATTTCTGCACACCCCCATGTTTTACATATTGGTACTATGTTGGCACGGTGAAGCTTCCACATTTTCCCTATATGTAAACAGAAGGGTTTTCATCATAACCAAACAGTTTGATTATAGTTTTATCAGTCAATATTGGATATTTCTAAATGTAAGGTATTTACGGTGAGTAGGGAGGGAGGCCAACAGGGGTGGGAGGTGGTAGGTGAACAAAGGGGCCAGTTGTCCCGGGCCCAGGGAGAGGGGGCTAGGGCAGAATATGGTCCTCCTCATTACACTGTATGTATTAAGTCCCTCAGTCAGGGATGTCAAACTCAGGCCTGGGGGCCAAATGAGTCATTTAATTTGGCCCGTGAGATCATTTCAAATGTGTATTACAGTTCACATACACCATCAATATACAGTAACATGTCTTGAACATGAAATTTGGTGTGTCACAAGATTATGAGTGGGCCCATCATGTACTCTATGATGGGGGAAAATGTGTGAAATGTAACTATTATTTAGTGCATGCATGCACAATGTTAGCCATTTGTTTTTTCAAATAAATATTGAGTTCGATTTAGTTCGTTTTTGGCCCTGAGTAAATTTGAGTTTGACACTGCTGGCCTACATCATGTCCTTCTACTTCAGGACCATGGGCCACAATTCGGCAATTTTTTCAATGGAAGTGAATGGAGCGAGTCAAGCTAATTCCTGATGTGCTCTGGATTTCATATATGATAACTTATCATCTTAAAGATTAGGGTTGGTGTTGGAAGACCACTCATTTTCGGCAGGCAACAAAAGTTATTTTAGTTTTTGTACGAGTCTAGGTAATAGACTACAACATGAGCCTCAGGTATTTGCGGTAAACCATGGATGAGGGCCAGCTGCAGTCAGCCCTATCACTGCACCACGGCTAAGGTGGCTGCATGTCGGACAGGCAAATTCTTTTGTGTAGTTTACTCCAAATGCTTATGTATTTTTGGCACACACACAACTCATAAATCGCTTGACAAGTGAATTTGAAAATCATCATCAGGAGCTCATTAATTCTGAGGTACAGGATATGTGTGATCTAGGGCAGGGCTATTCAAATGGAGGCCATTGATTCTATGTTCGGCCCCTTCACTGGGGGGAATTTGAAAAACTGGCCCTCTGTGACTTTTAATTGAATACCCCCGATCTAGGGGGAAACCTCAAAGTGGATTGGAAAATAGGTTTGAGCTGTTCATTAGATCCCACTGTAGAAAATGTTTGACTTCTCAGGACCCGTGAACTATGTATTTGAAGGCTTTCAGATGTGTGAGGGGGAGGGCTTTCAGATGACTTTGTCCCAGGCCTGGTCAAAGCTGCCAGCAGCCTTGCATGTAGTGTGTAGTGTGGAATCCCAACCACAGAAGGGGGAGGGAGGGCAAGACATATCATCAGACGGAAACGGAAACTTGTTAGCCTGGCAAGCCAGACAAAATGTGAGATTAAATGTGAATATTTAGTCTGGCCCCAATCAATGACACATCGGAAGATTGTTGATGGGAACAACCTGTTGTTTTTCAAACTGTGTCTAACCAAAACCCTGCCCAACTTGCATCCAAAGATTCAAAACAAATCTCCTGCTTTGTGATTGGTTTGCCAGTTTCAAGGCCTGGGGCATTGTCCAAGGCTAGACCCACTCGTAGACAAAAATGATTTTGGCTGCTGGCGGGTGGGGCTAGTTTACTAGGCTAGAAGCTTGTACTTTGCTTGCAGATCCACCCTGTCAGTACCAGACACCAGCTTTCCATCAAACTTTAGATAGTATTTTTGATAGTTTAATGTAGATCAACCCATATATCCTGGTCTGGAGCATTTGCCTGCTAGTCAATTTCTGTTTTTATTACCTCCGCCAAGGAGGTAATGTTTTCGGTCGCGTTGGTTTGTCTGTTTGTTTGTTTGTCTGTCTGTTTGTTTGTCAGCAGCATAACTCAAAAACTAATAAATGGATGTGGATGAAAACTTTCTGGAGTTGTTGATAATGACTCAAGGAACAAGTGATTAAATTCTGGTGGTGATCCGGATCACGAACCGGAACCAGGACTTTTTGAAAGATTCTGTCAGCAGCATAACTCAAAAACTAATCAACTGATTTGGACGAAACTTTGTGGCGTTGTTAGTAATGACCCAAGGAACAAGTGATTAAATTCTGGTGGTGATCCGGATCACGAACCGGAACCAGGACTTTTTGAAAGATTCTGTCAGCAGCATTACTCAAAAACAAGGCAGAAAGACTTCTGGTGTAACATGGTCAAATGTTCTATAAGCAGCTTCCTTGGCGGAGGTCTACGCTCTCTGAGTGCTTCTAGTTTGTCATTGTTTTTGTTTTGTTACTGTCTAATGGCACTGACTTTAGTATTGTCTTCTTTGTGCAAGCTTTTACTCCACTTTATTGACGTCAGTATTGTGTTGTTGTTTGTGTGTGTGTGTGTGTGTGTGTGTGTGTGTGTGTGTGTGTGTGTGTGTGTGTGTGTGTGTGTGCGCGCGCGCGCGTTAGTGTGTGCATGCCTGATTAAAGGGTAACTTCAGCCAATTTCAACATGCAGTTGTAATGCTCACACCATGGACTTGTCAGTACCTGAGATAGTGCAATACAGCAGCATATTGAAATTGGCAGGAGTGCTCCTATACGTTTCAGTTCGAGTATGTGTAAAAGTGAAAGTGTGCACAGGTGTGTGTGCATATATCTAACTATGTGTGTGTGTGTGTGTGTGTGTGTGTGTGTGTGTGTGTGTGTGTGTGTGTGTGTGTGTGTGTGTGTGTGTGTGTGTGTGTGTGTGTGTGTGTGTGTGTGTGTGTGTGTGTGTGTGCAGGTATGGCTGTAACTGTGCTGAGTCTCCTGGTGGGCGGGATTTTTCTCCTGTCAATCGTTCTGTTGATTGGTCTGTGTCTGAGCTGCCGAAGACATCCCAGTGAGTATCAGCCTATCACAGCTCAGAGAAATACTGTCTGACCAATGAAAGTGAAGGTGGCTGAGATGCTCTCCTCTGCTTGTCTCCCATAGATTACTTCATTCAAGAACAAGACTACATTCCGTAAGACATACACGCGTGCACGCACGCACACACTCTCTCACTCTCTCTCTCTCTATGGCTCTCTCTCACACACACAGACACATGCCAAGTTAATTGATGGGGCAGCAGTGGCTTTGTGATCAGAGTGTTGCAGGTTCGAATGTCATCTGTACCAGTAAAGGGCAAATAACAGTTCTGCCACGGCGCATGTGAATTGTCGCTTGGGTCTGGTCGCGAACCAGTTTTACTGTTATGGCTCTGCGCACTAGGTCTCATGTCGCGAGCCACATATGGAACAGCACAACTTCTGTCATGACATTGCAAGCACTGTGGCCATTATTAAGCAGTGTTGATTTCTAGTTCAGTAAACTTTGTATTTTCACACTACTAAACTGCAAAGGCACTGGTATCATTAGCTGAAATACCATGTCCGTTTTTACGTGCAGTAGGCCTACATGCAAGCGTACAAACATTTGGGTCTTCTGATCTGTGTTTTCATTTGGTGGAGAAACTAGGCTACAGTATAGTTCGGTCAGACTGCAAGCAATGTGTCGCGAGTGTTTAACTGATGCATTGGTTGTTTGTTACTTACTGATTGTCATTGTAGCTTCATTTACTTACACACACACACACACATTAGAAAGAAAGCATTGATATCATATTTAACAGAATATTGACAGATTTGCTCTCGCAAACTACGGGCACTGTGCTGCAATGAGAACAAGGAGGGATGACCAATCCAGTGTCTTTTGTGTGCGAGGTTCACATCCGTCCATCACCTAGGATTATTTTGAGGTGTGCAACCAGGCACGCAGAGCCTCTTCACAGGGGTGCGTGGAGCGTGAAAGGGGGACGCAGAGGCTAGAAGCATACATTTGGCGAGAAATTGAGTTAGAGGCTTAAATTGGGCTTAAGAATGGTCTCCCTACAGCTTCATCCATAGCCCCTGAGCAAAACACCAAAAGGCCATATTGCTCCAGGGACTGTCACCAATACCCTGTGCCAAAATAGTTGTGCTGTAAGCTGCTGTGTTTGTTATGTGTTCATGCATTTATTATTTTGTGTGTGTGTGTGTGTGTGTGTGTGTGTGTGTGTGTGTGTGTGTGTGTGTGTGTGTGTGTGTGTGTGTGTGTGTGTGTGTGTGTGTGTGTGTGTGTGTCTGTCTGTCTGTCTGTCTGTCTGTCTGTTTGAAAGCATGTGTGTAGCAGTCAAGTCAGTTGTATTGTGTGTATTATGTTCATGCGTTAATTATTTTGTGTGTGTGTGTGTGTGTGTGTGTGTGTGTGTGTGTGTGTGTGTGTGTGTGTGTGTGTGTGTGTGTGTGTGTGTGTGTGTGTGTGTGTGTGTGTGTGTGTGTGTGTGTGTGTGTGTGTGAATATGAATGTGAATGTGAATGTAAATGTATGTGTGTAGCAGTCAAGGTCTCAGCAGCGACTTTATGGTTCACAGACAGAGTAAGTGTGACAAGACAACACCATCCCATAATGTCAGTAGCCATGGTAACTTAAGCAGGCATGGTTTATAGATTATTAAGATTATTATTTGTTGTTTGTTGTGTTTGTCAGACACACAGATTGACGGGATGGCCACCAGTCCGATAAACAGCCTTAGTCCACCCCCCAATAATCAGTAAGACACACACACACACACACACACACACACACACACACACACACACACACACACACACACACACACACACACACACACACACACACACACACACACACATTCATATGTCTATACACACATACTGTAAATTGATACAGCCATACACTCTCTCTCTCTCACACACTCTCTCTCTCTCTCTCTCTCTCTCTCTCTCTCTCTCTCTCTCTCTCTCTCTCTCTCTCTCTCTCTCTCTCTCTCTCTCTCATTAGATGAGATGCCATTCCATCAAATACACTGTAGCCTAGTACTCATGTTCTGAATTGTAAATAATTAAATTTTATTTTTTTGCGATACAGGCTCTGTGTGGGCATAATCGTTACAATAATTCCTTTTGTTATATCTTAATGCGCACAGTTCCACCAGTGCTGTAATAGTCACTGAAACGTTTTCAGTTGCCATTCTGGTAACAGCTAATTTATAACAGGGGCTGTGTTTTACTGAGTTAATCTCATTTAAAATAGAAATGCACTCCGACAGTGCAGACCTCCGCCAAGGAAGCTGTTTGATAGAACACTTGACTATGTTACACCCGACTTTTATTTTAAGTCTTTCTGCCTTCTTTTCGTGTAGTTAGAAAATGTAATGTCTGGATGTAATGATTGGATTAGTTACGATTTGATTAGATTACATTCATTTTTATTGTCACTGGACGTGTTAACACAGTAAACACAGTTTAGCATCTAATTAGAAGTGTAGTTATTGTAGTGTGAACATACTCGATGAGTAAACTAAGACCCTGTTGAGATGTGGTGATGGGGGATTTTTAATACACATGACGTGGTGATGGGTGATTTTTAATACA
>NC_085873.1:31783131-31873131 GCF_034702125.1 Engraulis encrasicolus | reverse complement strand
CCACATTACATTGTGAAAAAAAAACATTATTGCATTTTACATAGTAATTTGGACCTCTTCTGCTTGGAGTTTTTCTGTCCCACATTGTTTCGGTCCTCTAACCCCCTCTACTGGAAAACTGCCATCACTACAGTGCTGTGTGTGTGTGTGTGTGTGTGTGTGTGTGTGTGTGTGTGTGTGTGTGTGTGTGTGTGTGTGTGTGTGTGTGTGTGTGTGTGTGTGTGTGTGTGTGTGTGTGTGTGCGTGCGTGCGCACAACTGATTAATTGTTTAATTGTTTGCCCCTGTGTGTTAGTGCCCATACGCCCGGTGTCCTTTGTGACAGACAGTGATGACAACGAGAGTGGAGATTACGTCAACCTCCCAGATCAACACAGCTGTATGTGACAAATAAATTCTATACGGTATTATCTATAATTATTATGCATTACACACACACACACACACAAACACGGTGGCTGGTTCTGGCAATCATGTGATATTCTTGGCATTACCAATTCTGTAATTATTACATTTCGTCTGCATCTAACTCTGATATTGACGTGCTATCTGTCCTTTCCTCTCTCCACCTTATCATAATCTCCTCTCTTTCCTCATCCTTTCCTCTCTTGTCTCCCCCATTCTCTTCTCCTCTGCCTCCCCATCCTCCTCTTCTCTCTTTCTCTCAGAGTGCGGATTAACGAGTTCATCTGATGTCACCTCCGCGCCACCCCACCCCATACTCCTTCACTCTCTCACACAATACCACGCGTCATGGCCGTAACTATAGCAGGCCCAGCAGGTGCGGACGCACCGGGGCCCATGACCTCCAGAGGCCCGTCACCATCCCCAAAATGAAAATAAAATGAGAACATCATTTTATTTATGATGTATTTGTGAAAAGAATTGACCGGCCTCAACTACGTACGTCGTACAGTATAGTGAGTTATCAAGGCTGCAATTACATTTCCTCACTGAAAGTCAACCTTGATTGCCATGCATTACATGTGAAATATCCTAAAATTGTGTCAACTTCTTAGCTTGGTTCCTACCAGACCATCTAAAGCAAATTTGTTTATCTTGGTTTCATCAGACCACACAACAGGGTTCCAGTGATCCATATCCTTGGTCTGTTCATCTCTCTTGAGACCAAGATAAACAAATGTTCTTTAGATGGCGTCAAGGATGTGTGGTGGTAAACAAGTGAGTTTTACAAAAAAAAAGTGCATAATCTGGCTAGTCAACCATGGCTGTGGGACTGACATCGTTTGGGGATGTATGAATGCCGTCAACATTGGAAATCTGAATTACAATTTGGAATAAGGCTGTAACGTAATGAAATGCGGAAAAAGTGTAGCGCTGTGAATACTTTCCGGATTGACTGTATTTGAGATAGGACATTGAAGATGGAGACAGGAAAGAAGCAGGAGAGAGAGATGGGGAGGATCAGGAAATTACCTCGGGGCAGAATCAAATCCACATCCCCGGTCTAACAGAACAGTATGGGGCCTTAGCTGTTTGAGCCACGGCCAAGGCCAGCAATTTGGATCTTAATGCACACAAGGCCAAGTCTTACCAGCATTTGGCCGTTGGAAGATGCTAATGTCAAGCCCTGTACCACAGAATCGTCTATTAGACTAAGATACTACAAACCCCGCCTACCCAAAGCAAAGGAGTGTGATAAAGCTCGGTCTCCTAAGGAGGTGTTGTCCCCTACATCTTCTTCTCTTTCTGTGGAGTTTGGTGACGGCTTGCATAAGATATGCGCTACCGCTCATAGTGCTCCAGCACTATGGGAACTCCTTTTATTCTCAACCTAAAGTCTCCAAAGGTCTCCTAACTGATGGTCTCATAGACTCTTAGTGCAGATGGAGTCGCCGGCGGGCAGCAATATTTGCTGAAAATACTCAACTAGACGTACATCAACAACATTGCTATGACATTACCGAGAGCCTTAACAGATTAGGACATAGCCATTACAATTTGATCTCACATCTGGGGTAACTACTTGTTATGGGGACAACAGATAGCCTGTCACACCAGTTCAAAAACTTGGCAATCACAAATAGTATCATAGATCATATCATAGATATCAAACAGGTTTGATATTTAAGACTCGATTTTACGATCGTAGATACAGTTGTGCTCATATGTTTACATACCCCAGCAGAATAAACGCTTTCTTCGCGATTTCTCACAAAATATGAAGGATTACACAAAACCTTTTTTTTTCACTCATTGCTAGTGACTAGCTTAAGATATTTATTAGCAATATTCTGTGTTTACTCTTTCAAAAGCATGATCACAACCCAAACTACCCAAATGACCCTGTTCAAAAGTTTACATACCCTAGTTGCTAATGCTGAATATGGCCCTGTTTAACATCAGGGACCGCTCTAAATTGTTTGTGGTAGTTGTGGATAAGGCTCTTAATGTTCTCAGATGACAGAACAGCACATTCTTCCTGGCAGAATGGTTGTTTCCTATAATATCTTTGGGTGTCTTGCTGGAACCTCACATTTGAGGTTTCCCCTGAATGGCTCAATGATGTTGAGATCAGGAGAGTGAGACGGTCGCTCAAAAACTTCATTTTATTCTTTCTGAAGCTAGTGACGGGTTGATTTGGCTTTCTGTGTTGAAATATTGTCATGTTGGCATGTCCAAACAATGGACCATGTGCAGTTTCAAGGCTGATGTGTGTCAAGTTTCCTCCAGTATTTTTCACAGGGCAATGTATTCATCATTCTGCGAGTATGGATCAAAAGTATAATGCATTTGTAACTCAAATGTCCACATGAAATCAGTGGTCCATGACCATGTTTCACAGAAGGGTATGGTGTAACTTTCATCATAGGCTCCATTGACTGTTCTCCAAATGGTACTGTTAATAGTGGCCTAAAAAAGTTCCATATTAATCTCATTTTTCCAAATGACTTTGTCACAGGCATTTTGATGCTTCTCACTGTGCTATTTGGTGTATCATATGCAAAATAACATGTTTGCATTTTTGTGGTAATGGCTTTCTCCTGGCAACCCCCAACAGCCCATCTTTCCTCAAGTGCCAACATTTTTTCATGTTGTCCTATATTTCACCTGAAGTTATTTTTTGGTTGTCCTATGTCTCCTGAACAATTTCCCCGGCAATGATCATTGCAATGCAATGATTCCCTTGCCCATTGGCTTGATTCCAACCAAACTCCTCATATTGCATTTCTGAATTGAAATTCCAATGGTGCCAACATGACAATATTTCGACACAGAAAGCCAAATCAACCCGTCATTAGCTTCAGAAAGAATAAAATGAAGGTTTTTGAGCGACCATCTCACTCTCCTGATCTCAACATCATTGAGCCACTCAGGGGAAACCTCAAATGTGAGGTTCCAGCAAGACACCGAAAGATATTATAGGAAACAACCATTCTGCCAGGAAGAATGTGCTGTTTTGTCATCTGAGAACATTAAGAGCCTTATCCACAACTACCACAAACAATTTAGAGCGGTCCCTGATGTTAAACAGGGCCATATTCAGCATCAGAAACTAGGGTATGTAAACTTTTGAACAGGGTCATTTGGGTAGTTTGGGTTGTGATCATGCTTTTGAAAGAGTAAACACAGAATATTGCTAATAAATATCTTAAGCTAGTCACTAGCAATGAGTGAAAAAAAAAAGGTTTTGTGTAATCCTTCATATTTTGTGAGAAATCGCGAAGAAAGCGTTTATTCTGCTGGGGTATGTAAACATATGAGCACAACTGTAATGTTGCCAGTTCTCTGTATTCAATTCTCTTTATGTGTGCGGCACAACCCAACTTTAAAATCAGATACCATTTTTAACACCTTGGGTTTTTTCCTAGAACTAGAACCTAGAACTAATTTGTCACATATACTGTACAAACCCCAACTCCGGTGAAGTTGGGACGTTTGGTAAACAGTGAATAAAATCAAAATGCTATCATTTTCAAAACATTCAATCTATTCATCAGATGGGGAATAGTGAAAAGACAACATATTAAGTGTTAAAATATTGTTTCGGGGGACATATGTACTCATTTCTAATTTGATAAATGCAACACGTCTCAAATAAGTTGGGACGGGGATCAGTGAAATTTAGTAAACATCCAAATAAGATAAAACAACAAAGAAGAACATTTAAAAATGAATTGTACTGACGGACAGTATGTGTGTCCAGGTATAAGACCATCACAGAGAGGCTGAGTCACCCAGAATTAAAGATGCAGAGGGATTAATTACCATCGTTATTACATACATTTTTGAATTCCTTTTGATTAACCATGATTGAGTGCATATAAGACATCATTTTGTCATTAAAATTATTGAATGGGTTTATGACATCATGAAATATATATTAGCTGTAGTCTCACTCTAGCACTCCAAGAATTACAGCTATTGAAAATGTACCATATTATGAACGCTTCATGTGTGCAAGTGATAGAGGGGTTTAACATTCCCCAATCCACCCGAGCTCACTTGAAATAGACCCGGAAGACATGGGACACTGTCCTTTGCTTACAGAAGTCAGCAGAAGTTTTAAAATCCCTATGATGTGACCCCATTCACTTAGAAAAAATGTGTGAACAACTCAGCGCATAGGCCTGATAATGTCCAGTTTTTGACTGAACCATTTGGCCTAGAAAAGTGATCTCAGCTTTGACATGAAGAACAGGGTTATGCCATTTGTGTGTCAATATCATTTGACAACTTGTAAAACTTTTGGAGATAAGGCTGCACATATTACTCAGCTATTGACTGCCAAACTGTCACCTTTAGAATCTTCATTCATACACACACACACATGCAGCCTTGTAGAACCTGGACAACCGTGGCCTAATATGCTGCTGTGGCCACTCTATACAGTAAGTGGCAGTGGCCTACTGGGTATCAGGTGTTGGTCTGTCAGAGGGTTGCAGGTTTGAATCCCACCCTTACCTCTCCCTACCCACCCATTGCTGAAAGGCACCTGAAGCATCTCCATACATGCACGCGCCAGCACAGAAACACACACACACACACACACACACCTCTATCTCTTTCCCTCATGTTTCTGTGTGTGTATACGACAGCTCTGTGTGTGTGTGTGTGTGTGTGTGTGTGTGTGTGCGTGTGCGTGTGTGTGTGTGTGTGTGTGTGTGTGTGTGTGGGGGTGTGTGCAGAAGCCACAAGCATACTAATAGCATTGTCTCTCTGGAAAAGCAGTCTTAATAATAATAATAATAATAATAATAATAATAATAATAATAATAATAATAATAATAATAATAATAATAATAATAATAATAATAATGATTTATTTTCTTCCAGATATTTTTTTGTGATTGTATGTGTTAATAGAGTATGGCTTGATTGAAAAAAGCTGGTACTCATGATCCTAAATTCATAAACTCAAAGTTGCAAGCTGGGTCGTAAATATCACATAGGCTTTATTTAGCCATATTTGCAGTACCTTTGTGCTTCAGGGATATTCTGAACAAATCAAGTTGAATGATATCCCAGGCTTTATTTACAATAGCTTGTAACAATAAATTATGTTTCATTGCAACTTTGAGGGCATTTCCACCCTTTATCTTAAAAAAACCCTGAATTTTGCTGTCCATGGGCTAAAAGTGTGCTTATTACATAGTGTGTCTTTAATCTGGTGACCAAATACTTAGCTCACCAGTTTCTCCTCTTAATGCTGAATCCATACATACCTCATATGTTACATTTGGTTAAACTAATCAAAACTTATAGCAGTTTATACATTTTAGAGCGCCCCCAGCAGGCCATTTTGTTATCTGTGTGTTTGACACTCGAACTCAAATTGTTCTATAGACCCAAAACTTCAACTTGGAAGTGAAAACCAAACTTTAACACCAATTTGAAATGACTGAGAAAAATGCACATGCCTACGACCCCACTATGTCCTTTGCTTACAGAAGTTGGCAGAAGTTGTAGAAGTCCATTCTTTTTGACAATAATAGAGCATTGCACATCCTGTGCTACAGTGAAAATGGACCATCCAACTTGTGTTAGTGCTAGCTTCAAAAGTCAGTCTCCATGATGGCATGCGGGTGCAGTAGTGCAATGGTTAAGATGTTCTCACTCATCTGTAGAGTTAAATACAGTGCTGAATGGTATAAATGGGTTTTAAACAGCATGAAAAGCCACTCATGCATTATATTTTGAATGGAGATCTTCGATTACTGCCACATAGTAAGGTCAAATTGCATTCTCTACTATGTTTTAACAGTTTGGCTCCATCATAAGGACCAGCAGGTGATAAAATGGTGGGCTTTTGGTAAAGACCTGTCACACTGTAAGCACTACAGAAAGGAAAACATGGCAAAACATGACAAGGAATACACCCACCATTTAAGCTGGTGAAATTTTTACATATTCATGAATATCCCCCAAAACAATGGTTTTGGTCAGTTTCGATGGATGATGTGTTTCTTTGTGCCGTTCTCCATCTAATGTAAGAATCAGATGTTTTGAAAATGGCAGTATTTTGTTATTATTCACAATTTACCTTGTGTCCCAACTTCTATGGAGTTGGGGTTTGTACATTCCTCAGATACCTTGTAGCCACTTGGTGCAGATGGGGTCGCTGGCGGGCCTTTTCTGAAAATACTCAACTACATCATAACAACATTGCTATGACATTACAGAGAGCCTTAAGTAACAGATTAAGACTTAGCCATTACAACTTTGATGACAGTAACGTAATAACATAGGCTCTGCTTTAAGGGGTTAAGAGTTCCTTTTGGGGACTTTTTTTCCCCAGATGTCAGCCATCACAGGATTTCCGTTTGGTTTAAACTGTGTGTGTGTGTGTGTGTGTGTGAGAGAGAGAGTGACAGTGTATTTCTTTCTTTTGCTGACGACTCCTGAGATTATGTAATTTCATACTTTACAAGTTTGACCACTGTTTTACGCCTGTCTGTTTTGCATATGCGTTTGATCTGTGAATGTTTTTTCCTTAAGTGTGTCCTCTTTATGTCCGGTTTACATATATGTGGATTTGCCCTGAGTGCATGTGTGTTCTACACACTTGTGTATTTCATGTCTGTGTGTGTGTTCACGGTTTTGTCAGGTGTGGATGTTGTACTCTCCTTCTTCATGTATGAAAAAACGTTTTCAATTAAAGAAAATGCAAAGATGTTTAACTACCGTCTGTGTGACCTCTCTCTCTCTCTGTGTGGGCCCTCCCATAGTCCCATTCATATTAGCACTCCCAGACTATCAATTCTGTACTTACACTCTCTCACACTCACAAACACACACACACCCCTCTGTCCCTGGCCTTGGACCCCTTTGTCCCCCCATTGACTTCTCTGCGCACGCACACACACACACACACACACACACACACAGCCGCTGGCAGCTCTGGCCCGGCCCAGGGCAAAGTCATCTGGGAGGGCCCACCTGCCCAGTGCACACAATGTACTGAGAAGCCAATTCTGGGCCCCTTCTCTCCCTGGGCCTGAGACAACTGACCCCTTTGCCAGGGTCAAGGTCCTAACTAGGACATACAAGACCAAGTGTTTGTGTGTATATGATAAGTTAGGGCCTCTTGTCCCTGCCCCTCAACGCAGGGCTAAAGGTCCTAACGTGTGTGTACAGGACCATGTGTGTCTATGTTTGAGAGCAAGTGGAGACCAAAGTGTGAATTGTGATATTATCCATCCCTCTCTGGAGTGGAAAGTTTGTATACAATGTCACTTATCCCACTGAAATTTCTGTATCACCAATAAATGCATTAAATTGTTGTGCTTATTCTACTTAACCCCAAACAGGCCTTTTTGTTTTAAAGAATGGGACTAATACAGTATATCATGAAAGTGAGTACACCCTTCACAGTTTTTGCAGATTTGTGAGTATATCTTTTCATAGGAAAGTGTTACAGAAATTTCACTTTGACACAATGATTAGTGACCTTGCAACAACATGCTTAACCGCTTAAATGTATTGTTCACTCACAAAAAAACAAAATACAGCCATAAATGTTTGAACATGTACCCACAAAAGTGAGTACACCCCGAAATCCGGTAGAGAAGGTGGCCGTGTTGGCTCGAATCGTCTAGAAATGAAAAGGGATTAAAAGGGAGGTCAGCGGTGTGCGTTTCAACCTTTCTTTGCATTGAACTTTTACATTTTGAGTGTGTACCTGTCTTGAGTGTGTACCTGCAATCCTATGGAGAATATCATGATCTGCTTCAGTAGTCACAGTGCATGTTGACATGCATGTTTCTTTTAGGTGTATTTCAGATGCCAATGTTGACAGTATTCATGCATCCCCAAACCATGTCAGTCCCACTACCATGCTTGGCTAGTGAGAGGATACACTTTTTTTTGTAAAACTCACTTGTTTACTACCGCACATGCTTGACACCCTCTAAAGTAATTTTTTTTATTTTGGTCTCTTCAGATCACACAACATGGTTCCAGTGATCCATATCCTTTGTCTGTTCATCTCTCTTGAGACCAAGATAAACAAATTTGCTTTAGATAGTGTCATTATTAGAATAGAATAGAATAGAATAACATTTAAAAAATTACCAACAGAGCTGATACAATAGTAATAAAAAGCTGGCCTAAACGGCAGCTGCAGTGGCCTAACCGGCACCTCTGGTGGCCTAAACGACGGCAGGGTGGCCTAGACCAGCGGTCCCCAACCACCGGGCCGCACAACATAAATTAAAAAAAAAATACAGAAGACATGCCTTTGTTATGAACTGCTGTGCAGAACATCTCAAATACTAGAAAAGTGCTCCGAGATCACATACCTCCGCCAGGGCATGGCATAATTAGATAATGAACAAAAATAATCACTTTGCCAATATGAAAGACTATATTCAGTCAGAACTTTCAAAATGAAAAGAGATCCCGCACACTGTCCATTCCACCAACAAACTTTAATACAACGTTTTGGTCATCCGAACTGCTGAAGGTCGGATGACCGAAACGTTGTATTAAAGTTTGTTGGTGGAATGGACAGTGTGCGGGATCTCTTTTCACTTGACTGACAACCCGGCTGGGATAACATCCTACGCACCTGCCCAACTACAGAGGTGTGCAAAAGCGTCTTTATTGAACAGAACTTTCAAAATGACACACTCATGTCAGTTCAGTCATTTGCAAAATCTACCTGCTTTGAAAGCTTGTGATCACGCGCTGATAACTGTAGCCTAATTAATGAAGGGAATGTAATGATTTTGACCAACAAAACTGAAACAACTACAGAAGGGTAAGGCCTTTTTTGCCTACGATGGTAGGCCTATAGGCTATGCATCATTCTCATGGGCCACTGGTTAGTCTTGGCGCTGTCGGTTGAAGCGGCATTTGCTTCCCCGCATTCCTCAAATCACTATTCACCGTTTCTATCTCGCAACTGGGCTTGGTTTTAAATTTAGTGAAGGGGGTGTTTGACCAGCATTGTGAACTTACACAGCCACAAATTCCATATTTTTGGCGATGGTACCCAATTAATTCGACATTGTCAACCAAAATGATCTGCGGTGGTCACTGTCCATCTCGCAACAATTCACTTCCACTTCACACATATTTTAGGCAGCGGTAATTAATTTTACATGATTGTTTGTTAACTTCAATGAGGGTGTAGCCTAGGGCTAGGCTGCCTGCTGATGAGCAACTTTTTAGGTTGATAGCACTGGTGTGGGAGCTGGCGTCAAAGGAGACAGTCCCACCCTGTTCCTTACTGTTTAGAATGGCGCAGGCTCACACGTGTGGAATATATGCCGGTGCTCGACCATTATGCAGGCGCGGTTCTTGCATAGAGGCGTTGCTAGGCAACCGCCTTAGGCCCCGCCTTAGCCCCCCAAATTTAGGGGCCCCATCTGACTGGGAGCGGAACATTTCACATAGTAATTGGGGCCCCTTTGGACAGTAATTCACAAATAAATGGTAATTTTCATAAATAATGAACTTTGTATGTTTAAATTGGAAATAAGAGCAACACAATACATTACAAACAAATACAGATCCCGTGCACACCCCTCTTTTTCGTGTTAAAATGGAATATTCCATCCATGCATGCCATGTGCGCGAGACGAGTTCCAAAACATTCGCTACGTTCCCACACAACATGCCTGCGCATATCTGCACAGCTCAAATGCGCACAATGCGTAATTACGGCGCATTCGGAACGCACTGTGAGTGCGCATTGCTGCCCATATATGCGCAGCGGGTCCCTCCGCGAACGCGCTGAAGACGGAAGCGACTCAAGCGAAGTGACTGACATTTCTAGGTGGTGAACAGACATGCGAGTTTTGTGCTTTCCTGAATATGGATAACACTGTGCGTAAATGTTTTAAAACTCCAACATCGGTAACTTTGGATAACCCACGACATGACATATTAGAAGCCTGGACTATCTCCGTGGATCGGACAGCGACAAGGAAACTGTGCCCTACACTGTAGCACTAGCAGGTCAACTACTGTGGCTATCCCCACTGATGGATCTGTGAATGGCCGCGGCACTGATAACCCCAAGTTTTGTTGAATGAATACCTCGTGAGATATTTTGTTTCAAAAAGGCGTTACTTTTCCTCTAGATGTGAACTGGAATTGGCTCGAGTAAGTTATTCCATCGAAATTAAGCGCTTGCAGACGGTGCATCGGTTACTGTATCATCAGACAACCTTCTCAATCTCTCTGAAATGATTTCAGAAACATGCTGTCGAAATTTGGAAAGGCTTAAACAAGCATGCAGCTTTCAAGGAACATTCTGTAACTTGATGCGATGTGGCGAGATTTAGAACATCGCAGAATTAGCTGACATGTCAGCCATAGCTCCAGTAGATATGCTGGAGTTTTTAATAATGAACTGCGTTACGTGGCGATATTGCTGGCTAGTTCTGGATGCTAACAGGAGGTGATGTGGAAGTTCAGCCTGGAGAAACGCCGACGTGATTGACAAAAGACAGCGCACTCTACTCATAGTAAGTCACATTGATTGTGTGTGTGTGTGTGTGTGTGCGCGCGCGCTTGTGTGTGTGATGGCAATTGGAACTATTGCTACTACTATGCCTCAGTTGGTTGGTTTGGAATTCACCCGCCGTGGTGTTTTGTTTTGTAGCCAATTCAGTTTGAGATGCTTGCTGCTCGCCGTCCAATACGTCATGTGCACACGCAGTTGGTGGTGTGGCGGTGGTGGCATTTGGGCAAAATGATACACTGCAATCTTACTGTCTATTTTCATGTGTGTCTGTGAGGGAGCGACTGCTACCTCTCTGTCAAGGATGTGTGCGTAACGAGCGGAGTGGAGATGATGAGGCACGAAGTCGGAAGTATCAAAAATAATTAGGCCTTTTTATTTACCTTTTCACCAGACATTAGAAAATAAATGTGCACGTGGGCATCAAAACACATGGACAGGACACTTCTGGCAAACAAAATACGACAGTCCTCAAAATTACTTCTGCAGCATCAAAGTCTAACAGCACAACGCTCTGCTTACACCGATATGCAGCAGTTTTACGCGAAGCCACCTCCTACTGGTTACCAGGTGCTTCTCAATCAAAATCGCTCACATCAACGATTTGACTACGGCTTAAATACACCCATTTCCTAGGGCCAGCCAATTATTCACTAATTCAATTACTCACTCAACGCTGCATGACTAGACTAGCCTACGCGATTGGTCTCACAATTCCTTCCGACCATCGCCAAACAAAAACAGCCAGTTTAAACACAATACTCAAAACATAACCACATAGAACGCAGATTGCCCAAGTACACATTCATAATCGTCACAAATAATAAACATGACAAAATCCCCACACATTTCCCCTCCCAAAAGTCACTGATGGAATCCTGCCATTGACTGTGCGCGCCTCCGCCCATGGCCATGACAATGTTCGGAGAAAGTGTTTCATTGCGAGCGCAGGTGTGCGAGTGTGCGCGTGTACGAGTGTGTGCGCGTGTATTTTTCGCTCGCTAAAGTCCCGACAGTTCAGTAAACACAAATGTTCATAAATACACCGTTCGTGAGTTTTAAAAATAGGCTAACTTAGCCAGTGAGAAGGGGGAGGGAAACTTCACCTTCTCACAGTGTCGTTGAACTTTGATCTGTGTTTGCCACTGCAATGGTCTGGGTAGAGAGAGAGAGAGAGAGAGAGAGAGAAAGAGAGAAGGCTTTGATGCCCATGTGTAATTGATTGATGTGCATGTGAAGATTGCAATGTTGAATATGTCAACATTGAATGCTGTCTAAATGTCTAAAGCAAAACTTGGCCCAAGCACATTATGTTCAAGAGGTCTTCTGACTGTTGTAGAGAGCTTAGTTTTTGAATTGTGTATCTGTGATACAGAAGATGCTGTGAGCTAAGCATCTCTAAGCAAGCCTATTAGGCTATTATTATTATTTTTCAAGGGGGGGGGGGGTACACACTTGGGTGGGCCGGTGGGCCGGTGGGCTGCTGGGCCGATGGGCCCCCTAGCTAACTTCGCCTTAGGCCCCCAAATTGCTAAGTCCGCCACTGCCATTATGCATGCTGTCGGGCTTTCTGATCCCTGCCCATCTCGCAAACAACTTGGGGTTATCTTTAAAATAAGCGAAGGGGATGTAATGAATTTTTCATAAATTATTTTGGCAACGGTAGCCTAATTAATTCGACAGGATTGTAAACCTAAACACAGACCACAACAACATTGCAAACTTACACAATCACATATTCCATATTTTTGACAACGGAATTAATTCAACAGCATTGTGAACCTAAACGATCTGCGGGGATGGTCACTGTCCTTCTCGCACCAGCAATGGTAACATAGCCTATGCCACACATAACAAATTTAGCCTAATATTTTTAGTAGCGGTGGTAATTCATTTGACAGGACTGGTTACTGCAGATGAACAACTTTTTAGTTGAAATGCACTTGGTGTTGGAGCTGGCGGCGAAGGAGAGTCTCTCCTGTTCCTTGCTGAGACACGCGCAGGCACGCCTCTGCTCAGTGCTCACCGTGCGCACCTTGTGGCAGGCAGTGGAATAGCAGCGAACTAACAAACACAGACAACAAACACAGAACACACACAAACCCAGGCGATCACATAACCTCCTGGCGGAGGTAATAACTTTTAGTATTGCCATATTAATATTTGCATTATTTGATGTAACCCCTATGAATTTGCACCACACTACACACTGATTGTTGTTAGTTTGTAGACCCTCCCTAAGAAACTCCCTCTCTCACGTTAGTTCTTATGGAATATAGGAATTCGCTGACGCTCCCTAGGCAACGGTGAACCTAGAACGCTTTATTTACCTTTCCCTTTCCTCGAGCCATCACATTTACTGATAATACTGATACCATAAGGGATTGTCTTTAGACTGCCACATAGGCCTAGTCCGTGGTTATTTGCTGCACGCGAATTGCAACCAGTGTTTTATCCATGGTGATTTAATTGCTGCTTCACAGCGCACTAAGCAGCCTCTGTGAAACGTGACGCGGCAAGAATATCACACACACACACACACAAACGCACACACACACACCCCGCATATCCCATCTACAGTGAGCCCAATATGTATTTGACCCCTTCCTGATTTTCCCAGTTTGCACACTAATAAAGACATGATCAGTCTTTAAATGTAATGATAATATGTATTCTAACATGGAGAGATATAATATCAAAAAGAAATTCCAGATAATAACTTTAAAGAATATATTTTAATTGTTTTGTATTTCATGTAAGCAAATAAGTATTTGACCCCTATATCCAAAGAAGACAAAGTACTTTGTCAGGGTTCCCACTCTAATTCAGATATAATGATTTTCCATTTCCATGACTTTCCAGACCCAAAGAAATGAATTTCCATGACCACTTCCGTAAAAAAATGACAAAAGTTTTTGTAAGTGTGACAACTGAACACTGTCTTCACCCTTAGAGCCGAAGCAGAGCCACCCAACGTTCGCACGTCTGTTATTTTTCGATAAGGGACGGGTTGGTCTATAACAGACCGCTGTCAATGGCAACAAGACTTTTCACTGCTAAAGCGACTTTTCAACAAGACTCTAATCTGTGATAGACAACACCTGTTGTCCTGTACCTAGCTGTTGCCTAGCGGTGTTCCACAACGACACTGTTTTGTTTTGCGCAGCAACAATCTTTTGACATTAAAAACTATAATAGACTTAACATTAAATAGGCCTAAAGAAATGTCCCCTCCATGTGTGAATCATTTAAGTATATCCATATAATAAGCGGGTTAACGTTCGGCGAGTCGGTCGCTTTGTGGAATAGCAGCACTTCCGGGGTCTAAAGATTCTCTCTGTCGTGCTGCTATTCCACGATAGCGACCTTCTCGCCGAACGTTAACCCTTACTTATTGTCGTGCTGGGAGATACAAAAATGGCCCACCTTCAGTCTAGTGGTGGGGGGAAGGACGTTTGCACTCAGGATTGCATGTTACATGTCTCCCTCCATCCATTCATTGACGATGTCAAGTTGTCCTGTCCCTTGGCCAGACAAACACCCTCAAACCATAATGATACCACTTTCATGCATGATGGTGAGGAGGGTGTTCTTGGGATCATAGGCAGCTGTTCTCTTTCTCAAAACACATTGAATTGTGCTAATGCCAAACATCTTGATTTTGGTTTCATCTGACTACAGCACCTCCTTATCATATCCTAAACCAGTCTGATGTTCATTGGCAAACCTCAGGTGGGACTGCACAGGTTCCTTCTGAAGTAGGGGTACCATGTGTGCACTACAAGATTTTCATCCTCTGTGGCATTAAATGCTACTAATTGTTTTCTCAGTGATTTTGGTCCCAGAAGATGATATCATTGCTTAGTTCAGTGGTTCTTAACCTGGGGTGCGGGCACCCCCTGGGGGTGCGCCTGAGATTTCAGGGGGTGCGCGGGATTTTGATTATGTTGAGGTTGCGACCAAAATTTGGGTTGGGAACATTATCGTTAGTCCAATTTAAGACCAAATTAAAACATGTTTGGTCCCCATTTAAAGTCATTAAGGTATTGATTAGGGACTAATGTCCCAAGCAAGAATTAATGCAATTAATCACTTAAACTTATTTTATCTTTTAGTATGTATACACATGTAGAAGTTTGGGTTGGGGGTGCACGACTTCTCTTCGGCACAGGTAAGGGGTGTGTTAAGAAAAAAAGGTGAAGAACCACTGGCGTAGTTCATCCCGTACAGGTCTAGGGCTTTCTTTCTGTTCTCATGATTATCGAATCCCTACAAAAAAGTCAAATCTTGTATAGAACCCCAGACAGGCTGATGGATGGTAATTTTGTGTTCCTTACATTTAGGAAGAAATGCATCAATAGTTGGGTCCTTTCTTGTAGCTTTGTAGCCCATTTCCTCTTTGTTAAGGTCTAAAATATTGTCCCTGATATCCTTTGGTCTTTCCCATGTTGGTGATATTGCAGTCTGAATGATGGACTGATTCTGTGTCTTTTATGCATGTTAGTATGTGCATGTGTCTTTTAATTCAGATGACAAGTTGATAGGAAGTGCCTAACTGGTCTGTGGGACCAGAACTGTTATCAGTTGGCAGGGGATCAAATACTTATTTCCCTCAGTGAAACAGAAATAAATTAATATTTATTATCTGAAGTTAATTTCTACATTTTCTTTTTGATCTTCTGCCTCTACATATTAAATATCATTAAATGTTTTGACTGATCATGTCTTTGTTAGTAGGCAAACCAACAAAATCAACAAGGGATCAAATACTTATTGGACTCACTGCATTTCCTCCAAGTTCGTGAGACCGGCCCAAGGGAATGACTGTCTTTGCAGAGAGCGCCTACACCAACCACAAGTAGCCCATGTGAGGAAAGTATTTGGCATAGCCTACGGCTTTCAACAGGCACCCTTGAGGTTGTTGAAGTTCACAATGCTGTCACAAAACATTCGTAAATGCTTAGGGAGTAGGGGAATTGCAACTAGTGCATAGTCCGTGGTGATTTGTTGCGTCACAGCGCACTGATGCCATAGCACAGGGCTATTCAATTAGTTTTTCAAGTGGGCCACATTTTAAAACCAAGAGGTGGAGGTGGGCCGCACATGTCAGCGGCCGCCGCCGGTCACTAGGCCTGTGATAAAGTAACTTTTTCTAGATTTTTAAAAGCTAGTTTTAATCCTAACATTGAGCATCAAGCAGACAGAGATTCACAAAAAATAATTTGTTGTCCATGCAATATCAAAACTGCAGTGCTACAGCACCCCTGCAGATTATTGCAGTAGCCTATCATACACTCCCTGGAAAAAGAGGTAACTCAATGGGATCTTCCTGTTTAAATAAAGGTAATAATAAGTTTAAAAAATACTCTGTGCAATACAATTAGCACAATTCTGTATTGTAATATTTTGGACACAATATATTGCAGTAGGCCTATTGCACAGTTCAATGACTAATGTTATCTGACCTCACAAACTATAAAACAGATATCTGTGTGAATATGGAAAACTAATTGTTTCTGTAAATCACCACCAGAGAAGAATCACGGAAAACAAATACAGAACAAGCCCTCTGTTGTACTCCCTTTATACTCATGACTGCTCAGCTATCCACAGCTCCAATTCCATTGTAAAATTTGCAGACGACACAGTGGTGGTAGGACTCATCTCCAACAACGATGAAACAGCCTACCTAAATGAGGTTGAGATGTTGTCATCCTGGTGTGCAGAGAACAGTTTAGAGCTCAACGTCACCAAAACCAAAGAACTTGTGGTGGACTACAGAAGAGGAAAAGATCAGAACTATGCTCAACTGGAAATCTTTGGTACCCCTGTGGAAAGAGTGAGCTGTTTCAAGTATCTAGGCGTCAACATTTCTGAAGATCTGTCTTGGTCACCTCACATCACCACCGTAGTGAAAAAGGCCAGGCAGCGTCTGTACCACCTCAGGAGGCTAAGGAAGTTTAGAATTCCATCAGACATGCAGAAGTCCTTCTATTCTGCCACAATTGAGTCAGTAATTACAGGAAGCATTACAACGTGGTATGGCAACTGCACAGCTCAGGACAAGATAGCCCTGCACAGAGTAGTGCATGCTGCAGAAAAAATCACTGGCGCCATCCTTCCAGGGCTGCAAGATATATATGCAAGAAGGGCAACGACACGAGCACAAAGGATTATGAAAGACACATTCCATCCTAGTCACTCCATATTCGAAAGGCTGCCCTCAGGGAAACGACTACATTCCATAAGATGTAGAACAGAGAGACTGCGTAAGAGTTTTTTCCCTCAAGCCATCCGCTTTTTGAATTAAGACAATAACTATTTTTAATTCTTCTTTATTTTATTTTATTTTATTATTTTTATTATTTTTATTTATTATTTTTTACCATCCAACACAGCACAGAGCAGTTGCAATCCCCATTTCACTGCCAATTGTGCTTGCACAAGGAAGCACGTGACAAATAAAAATCTTGAATCTTGAATCTTGAATTTTGAACAGGGGATGTTTGCGGTTGTATAAACGGCAAGCGATCTTGAAATCATTAATTACTGACCACATTCTGAATTGGAACGGACGTTAGGTGCATGAGTGACCATATTTCTGTAGCCATATGAACACTAGCCTACTGCCAGACACGTTGTTGAAGGAGCATTGAAGTGAGTTGAGAAGTCGAAGAAGCTGTGTTCTGATGCGCCTCTAATATTTCCCCCCTCCACTTCTTTGTTCCAAACTACCGCGCTGGCTGGTAGTGTGATCAAAAATGCACGTGACATAAATATTTAATGTTTCATTGTCATTTTCGTCGGGTCTGTGTGGCTACAAAACAACAGACACGTCTAGTTTACTCTTTGTATTTAACCCTTATGTTGTGTTCGGGTCATTTTTTACCCTTTTTCAAGTTTTAGTGTGAAAAAAACACACTTTCCTTTATTTTCTTGGAATAAGGCTTCATCTAATCCTCAGTCACAATCATTTCAAAAATGTCAACAAAAAAAAAGTTACATCTGTGGTGTTCGGGTCAAAATTGACCCGGCATAGATTTTTGGTTGTTGTATGCATTTCTGAAAAGCTGTTGGTTGCCCTTTGTCTTCAGTTTGGTGATTTATGGTGAGGAAAATATATTTCTTGCCTGAAAAAAAAAATTGCCAGCTTTTTCACATTACAAATCCAATATGGCCGCCGGACAGTCCCATACACTACAATACGTCATATCTCCTGTTGTGAAAGGAGTACAGATGTATTTCTGGTGTCTACTCATATGTTTTCATGGTCAGGGAATCCATTTCTGCATATTTTTTGCACATTTGTTTGCAAAATACATTTTTGCACATTATTTTTTCCAAAAAACGTATCAAAAATTCATAATGGCACCCAAACATGTAGAACTGGTCTTATACTTTCCATAAAGTTGATGTGGCAATGACATAATGGTCCATGTTCATGGCATAGGGGATTCAGATGAATAGTGTGACTTTTTTCATGTTCATTGAGGTGTTCATTTCCTATATCTTTGCATTAGATAGGCGAAATAGCTGTGACTCTGACAGAATTGTTATTTTGTGTATTTACCACACTAAAATCATATAAATATTGAAAAACACCAAGTCAACATATTTAAACATTGATTTTATGCACTGAAAAACTAATTTAGTTGACATTTGGTCTTTATCCTGCTATAAATCTCTTTGGGTTGGTTTGGACCCGAACACCACAAATGCCACTATTGATGATATTTTTTAATATTAGAGAAAAACTAATAAAATAAATGTGGGTGTTGTTGTACTCTCATATCAGCTGTAATACATGGACAACATAATCACTAATTGTATCACTTTAGGAGGTATTAATAGTGAATTTATGCAGATTTTGATAGTTTTGGTCATCAAAAACGATTTGCATAATGTAAGATAAAAGACCTGTAAAGTCAAAAAGATGAATACATACCAAGTTAAAGGATAATTCCGACCAGTTTGGATTCATATCCCATCTTGGGTGGAGCCAGGGAAAAGAACGAAAGGGAAAACTGCGAGAATTTTTCATGCGTGCTGCGCAAAGTTGTTCAATTGCGCTGTTTTCGGTTAAACCCTGGCCCGTCGGGCACGTATTTGACCTGTTTTAAAGCTCCTAGCGTGCATTAAAACCCTTTTGAACGCTTTGGCCGTGGTGTGTGTACCCATAAAAGTCGATCTAGTGGTTCACAGTTCCATTAGGTAGCACAGGTACGATACAACAGGAGTTTTCAAAAGTGGCGCACCTACCTCTCTCAGCTTCCGCCTTCCAACTACGTCCGCAAAATGGTTCGCCAAAGTGATATTTCATAGTAATCCATTTTATTTTTGTCCACCAAAGACGAGCCACACGAAACAAATTCACACGTTTCCATGTCCTGTGTTGTTGTTGTCTTGAAGATTCATTTATCACTGAACGCAGTTTTGTGACGTCACGGTGTCACATGACTCCTGGAAGGAACGCACATTCGCTCATCCAGTTATTATACAGAAGAGAGAGAGAGAAGCGCTGTCGTAATATACTGTTTGATATTTTGAGATGGATCCTTCGTTGGGGTCTGGTGGTTCAATTGAAGAGTTTGGTGGCCATGGTTATCTTTTTCGAACCAGAATATTTGTTACAGATAAAGAATTATTGCCACATGTCGCAGTGGTTTTAACAGCATTTAGCCTCAAAATAGTAGCATACTCCTTTAAGGAGTTATGAACTCAATGTGATTAAATTTCTTGTTTGGGTAAGGGACTGTTGTGCTGTACTTCATCAGCCATTTCTTTACATTTTTGTGTTGGGGCCTGTAAACAAAAAACAAAAAAGAATAGTTGTTACAATGTAGGGTGCATTCAGCTAAATGGGTCCACTTTTTAGGCAAATTCAGAAAGACTGCTGAGACATCCAATGCTTATTCGGCCCAATTTACCTGATGGCCCAATTTACCTGAATGCACCCTATGCTTTGTACCCAGTAGGATTTGAGGGGTGCACCAGGATTTAAAAGAGGTTCAATGAAAAGGCAGTACTGGGCCCTGCCGTGGCCATCCAGTGGGGCACTTGTGTAACGCTGCATTATGTAATAACGGTGAAATATGTAATAATGTAACAAATGTACGCATTTCGTAATAAATTTCTTGAACGCATTTCGTAATAACTTTTTTCTCATCTTGTAATAAATTATTACAAAATGCGAAATTTATTACGGAATGCGGCCGCAACTTTTTTTTTTATGGAAATGTAATAACATGGTGCATTATGTAATAATCTATATGGATATGTTTTTTCTGCACTTGGATTCAGTAGGCACAGCACACACATAGTCTCAGTGACATGGTAGTCACTGCCCTCTCTCTCTCTCATTCTTCTCAGTTCTCAAACTGCTCGAGAGTCGTGAATGATGCGGTTAAAACCGTTAAGAAATCATTTCACAACTTGTCGAATGTCTCGCACTTTCTGCTACATTACACCAATTTACAGCGAGATTAAATAGGCCAGGTCTAAACACTTCACGAGGTGGTGAAAACTTGTCTTGCACTTGCGTGGGTCTGTCTCAGGGCGCGGATCTCGTAAGCGCAGGAGAAACCTGT
The DNA here is from genome assembly GCF_034702125.1 of Engraulis encrasicolus. NCBI lineage: Eukaryota > Metazoa > Chordata > Actinopteri > Clupeiformes > Engraulidae > Engraulis > Engraulis encrasicolus. The sequence continues at coordinate 31,852,612 of NC_085873.1, read as the reverse complement.
GCAGTTGTGGTCCTCGGTGCGAGTGGGCTATCCACTACTACACAGTAACCACATAATGATGAGAGAGAGAGAGAGAGAGAGAGAGAGAGAGAGAGAGAGAGAGAGAGAGAGAGAGAGAGAGAGAGAGAGAGTGTGTGTGTGTGTGTGTGTGTGTGTGTGTGTGTGTGTGCGTGTAAGAGCACGTGTGTGTCCGCTGACACACGGAGACAAACCTGTCCCATCTTGGCTCTTTGGAAATAGTCTTACCATTCCAAAGGCTACTTAGAAATAGCGACTATTTTAATATTTTCCCCAAAACGACATGAATCAAATCCCACGAAAAGACCAGCCATTACAAGTGACTCGTGGGGAGCTGTCCAAGCTCGTGGTGCTTAATTTTTCCCGATATTTCCCCATTGCTGGGAACTGGCAAGTAGTCATAGTTCCAGACTTGATAGACTTGATAGAATTCCAGAACGTTACTAACGGTCGCACACCTCTCAAAATCCATTTGCACTTGGATCATGGCATCCTTCACAGCACTGCAACAGTCCTGAGGCAAGATGTGTACAGGTATGGGCTTCTTTTTAATTTTGATAACAAACAAAAAAAATCTGATCTCAGAAGAATTTGTGGTAACTCTTTATAGTGAAATGTCTAGGCTTGTGTATAGACGGCTGATCCCTCATTACAGGCTAGGGGGGAGCCATACTGACACTTTTTTGATACCGCCATCCCGATAGGCCTTGGCTAGGCCTATTTGCTCTTAAGGCGTCCAACGTGTGTGTTAGGCCTGCTGAATGTTTCTTATATATTTGACCGGTGAGTAGCCTAGGCCTACAGGGCAGGGGCCTACCGCCATGGACGCGTTCATTCGCCTGGGTGACCTCGCGTGCACAGCGCTAAAGACCACTTAAAAGTTGCTCTCGGGTGGAGCTGTCCGCGCATATGGTGCTGAGATCTCTGGCGAATGGACTAGGCCTGATTGAAGCACGTTACCCACATGAAACTTCTTCTATAGCCTATAGTATACTGACCAATATGTGGGTAGATGACGGATAGGCAGCAAAAAACATTTTTTTCACAAAACATTGTTTATGAGGGAAAAAAGTATATGTCTACGTAGTGCAGCAATTAATCTTTCAAAAAATCCAAGTGGTCACAATGTTGGTCTATTCATTGATTATTTATTTACGTTGATGAAGCAATTTGCTGAAAATACATGTATGTCCTTTGGTGTGACGTTAAGAAATAAATATATTAAGTAATGTAGAAATGGCTTGATAGACTTAGACTTAGACTTAGACTTAGACTTAGACTTATGTTTATTGATCCCACAAGGGGAAACTTAGGGTAACGGCAGCCGCTCCTGCGGCGCCCCAAAAACAGCACAATACAGTACATTACATTACAACAAATGTAACAATAAAGTACAGCAGAGTACCTGCTAAGTGTTATACAACATTGGGTAAGGATGAGGAGAAAAAAAGATTCCATAGCTCCATATTGCAAACCACAACATCAAGACATAGAATAAAAAACCTCATGTATAGCTTAAAGCAGTGGAGACAATACATTGTACAAGAACCGGGGGGAGGGGGTGGGGGGTAGGGTTGGGTTGCAGAAAGAAATCAGAGGACGCGTTGAAGATTGAGGAAAGGGATGAGCACTGGATAGCTTATCACCCCACTCTGAGCCATAACTCAACCGTCCCAAGAACGGCCTTGCACTGTCCCAAAACAAGTGAAAAACAAAACAAGTGCCAGTGGTAGTTGGTAGGGAGGCAGAGAGTCCAGACGTTGCTTGTCCTCCAAGGAGAGATAAGAGTCCTGGCCTAGGTCAGGTCGCTGCAGCTGCAGCTGGGGCGCCAAAGCAAAATAAGATTCATGTTTGGGTTATGCAGACATTCCTTTGCTATTCTGCAGTAATTCTCATGTGACTGGCCACACGTTTCACATACAGCAGAATTTCGAGCAACCTATCTCCCAAGCCGATCGATTCCATCTGGCGATCGTGCGCGACAAGTCCATCAATGCGGCGATCAATCGCTTCAAGGTGGCGATGTCCGGCCACAACCACTTCAGTCAATTTGTCCATCTGGCGCTGACCCGCCACAAAACCCTCCAAAGCGCGATTCACGACCACATTCTGTGCTCGAATCTCACTGCCCACCCGATCAATTGAGCCGGACAGCCTGGGGCCCCTAATGGCTGCCCATACCTTTGAGCAAATGCGGTACAGCAGTCCCAAGGATAATCCAATTCCCACGGAACTTGCCACCAAGTAGCCGAAAGTGTAGACATCTTCTACGTCCTCGATGTTCAACGGAGCCAGACACATGACGTTCCACTTCCCCCACGAGTCCATCACATAGCCAGCCGCCGTTGTCCCATCAGGACAGTTGGGCTCCCCCGAACCCACTTTGATCTTCGAAAAGATGGTGTCAATTGCGTTGAAAGACCAGTTGACCAAATCCATTGTAATTTCTTTTCAGGAGAACAGGACAGCGTGGAGTCTCAGCAGAGTTTAAGTCAGACAGGACAGAGTGCCACAGCAGGGAAAGTGATAGCAGAGGAGATAGGGAAAGAGGGGGGGAAGGGAGGGGGAAAGAGAGCTTGGGAGCTCTGAAGAAACACGTCCGCCTCCTCCGAGAGCAGAAAGAGGACATTGAACATTGAACACTGATAGATTTCTTGAGCTCGTAAAATCATCAATGTAGGTATTACTTATCTACGATTAATTACTCATCAGTCTTACTTCTATGTGTTGCATTGAGTTATAGTGTGGTTCTTTGTATGCGTCAGAAGTGAAGCTCGGACCCTGTATCTCACCAATTTTCCGAAGGCTGTACGAGTGAGCGTCCCCACTTGTCCCTTCAAAACTGGATGAGCGTGGTTCTTCAGAGGGGCAGGACTGCACCGATCGTTGATGTCAGCGTGCACTGCTTGGTCAACGGCTCGTCTGCTTCTCCCTTCTGGATGTGCGATCCGGTTTCAGCTTCTTTGCATCCGGGGCCACGGCACCAACTGACATTGAACATTGTTACACTCTTCATATTTATTGCAATTTTTTTAAAGTCTTAATTTAATGAGAAATTACCATTTAGTCAAGTCAAGTAGGTTTTATTGTCAATTTCTTTACATGCACTGGTCATACAAAGAATTTGAAATTACATTTCTTGCTTTCCCATACAGACATAGACTAATTAAGGTAAGGACATAGACAGTATAGACATAGACAGTACTTATACATGGACTTAAGACAGTATGGACATAGACAGTGCTCATACAGACATTTAAAGTGCAAGACTGGACAACAGAAGACTTGTAGAGGACATACATTAAGAGGTATTTGTTGTGTTTTTGTGCTTTTCCTAAAAAAAGTCCTTTATAGCGTTCTGACATGGTAATAGTAGCATTTTGAAGAAAATAAATATAAAAAGGTCTGTCAAGTACACCAGCAGCAGTGTGTGTGTGTGTGTGTGTGTGTGTGTGTGTGTGTGTGTGTGTGTGTGTGTGTGTGTGTGTGTGTGTATGTGTGTTTAGTGCAGGTAGAAGGTGCGGTGTGCGTCTTGTGTGTGTGTTCGTGTGTCTGTGTGTGTGTGTGTGTGTGTGTGTGTGTGTGTGTGTGTGTGTGTGTGTGTGTGTGTGTGTGTCAGTGTGTGTATGTTGGGTTTAGTGCAGAAAGTGCAGTGTGCTTGTGTGTGTGTGTGTGTGTGTGCATGTTTTGAGTTAGTGCAGGTTGAAAGTTCAGTCACAAGTATAGTAGTGCAGGTGGAATGTTCAGTCGCAGATATGGTGGTGGGGGATGGGGAGGGGGGGTTGTCAGTGGCCTTGCTGGCTAGAGGCTGACAGTGGGGGGGGGGGGGGTTGTCAGTGGCCTTGCTGGCTAGAGGCTGACAGTGGAGGGAGAGTGGGTTGAGTGTTCAGCATCTTGATCGCTTGGTGCATTGTGCTGCTCGCCAGCCGGGTGGTACGGGAACGGAGGCGCCTGTACCTCTTTCCAGAGGGCAGGAGGCTGAACAGTTTGTGTGCAGGGTGGCTTGTGTCTTTGATGATCATCAGTGCTTTAAGTATTTAAGTATTTTTTTCCCATTAGATGTGAGATTATTAGAAACCTTCGAGGAAAAACAGGGATATCTTTCTTTTAAATGTTCAAAATTGTCCGAATTTATACTAACTTTTCAGGGACGATAATTTGTTCTTCCCTAATGCAATATTCAGTGTTTATCAAACATATTGTTTAGCTCAAACAAATATTTGAGCGTTTAAAACATGTCACACCGTAGGACATTCATGTCACGCTAAAGGACAGAAATGCAAAACTGAGCCAGAAACAAATATATCATCATGATTATTTTGTCTTTTGATCATAATATAATGTTGTAGTCAATATGGACCTACACTTTACACTCATAAGTCTTTGAATCGTCGATTATCAGCCTATCGTAACTCTTAATGACAGCCATGCGGTCATTGAATGTAACCTGCAGAGCTCATAAGACTCATACTGAAGGGTGACCTTGGCATGACCATCACACTTTTGTAGGTATGCTATGACTGTCACACCATTGAACCTGTAGTGTGTAGTGGCCAGTGCCTGTTTGGTATCTCAAGCTGGACAGCACATTTATGCTGTATATTGAGCTCTCCACAGCATACTTTATTCATCTATACTCCTCTATATACTCTCTCACTCATCTTCCCTTCACTGTTACCGTTGTATTTTATGGTTTCAAAGCACCATTAATGACATTTTATATCCTTTGACAGTATCAACAGCAAATATTCATCAACAATGCATCAAAGTATAAATTCCAAAGGCCAATAAAGGAATAAGTAATTTGAATACACAATATTTATCTAGTCAAACAACAAAACAAAAAAAATATGTACTACCAGTTGTTTTATGCTATTTCTCAAATATCTAGTCCATTGGTGTGACCTGTTTGTCCTTTGGTGTGATACTCCAAAGTGTCACACCATAGGACTTTTACCATCACACCATAGGACTTTTACCATCACACCATAGGACTTTTGAGCTTTTGAGTTAATTTAAAGCCATGTCGTTGCCAACTGAAATACAATTTCACCTTTAGTAAGATGCATTTTCATACATCTACATAAGAAAAAAATATTAAAAATATACACTATTGTCAAAATGTATTTTATGGCTGTCACACCAAAGGACTACAAAACTAATACATCTTGTGGTAGCAAAACATAATTGATTGACTGAAGAACTCTGAGAGAAAATTCTAAAATCCACCCTTGCCATTGGCTTCTTAAGGGTCTAAAGTCACAATTTATGTACCGCTGGAGCTTCAACAATAGATAATTATCCACAGAATTAACCAAAAAAATGATGTCACACCACAGGACATTATTTTCTGCGACAAAGTTCATACGGTCTCAGAAAAACAGGAAAAAAATTAAGCATTGCCACTTGCTAAAATAGACACCTTGAAAAACATGCCAGGGTTGTTTAGACAAATGACTGAGCTTTGATTATTTATTTAAAAATGTTTTAATATGGAGAACCAGGCTTGCCTCAGTCACACCATAGGACAAATGTGACATTTGACTCAAAATTAAGTATACTTATTTAAGCTCTGGATTTATTACACATTACTTTTTCACAACAACAACATTAGTTTAATCATTTAAAGCATTGACAATTTTGAAAGCATGAATTTACTTAATTTTAAGAGCCTGCGACAGCAAAATTTACACGTCACGTCATCTACCCATGTGTTTGCGAATCTTGCTCAAGCCTCTGGCCACATCCTCTGGTGGATGGCACGAGAGAGATCTGTCCAGTAGTTGCTTTTTACCCACTATCTTCAGCACAGAACCAAAGATGGACTTGTTCACAACCACTTGCTTTCCTCATGGCATTTTCTAGTGCAACTTTCAGCAAAATGTCTGTCCTGATAAATGTCTTCCAGCAGCTGTTTGGCTTCACTTTGTTTTGACAGCATTGCCAAATTGGCTTAGCCTACCTAAAATAATAATAACTAGAAAAGTGCTCCGAGATCACATACCTCCGCCAGGGCATGGCATAATTAGATAATGGACAAAAATAATCACTTTGCCAATATGAACGACTATATTCCTGTCAGAACTTTCAAAATGACACACTCATGTCAGTTCAGTCATTTGCAAAATCTACCTGCTTTGAAAGCTTGTGATCACGCGCTGATAGAACTGTAGCCTAATTAATGAAGGGAATGTAATGATTTTGACCAACAAAACTGAAACAACTACAGAAGGGTAAGGCCTTTTTTTGCCTACGATGGTATATGCATCATTCTCATGGGCCACTGGTTAGTCTTGGCGCTGTCGGTTGAAGCGGCATTTGCTTCCCCGCATTCCTCAAATCACTATTCACCGTTTCTATCTCGCAACTGGGCTTGATTTTCAATTTAGTGAAGGGGGTGTTTGACCAGCATTGTGAACTTACACAGCCACAAATTCCATATTTTTGGCGATGGTACCCAATTAATTCGACATTGTCAACCAAAATGATCTGCGGTGGTCACTGTCCATCTCGCAACAATTCACTTCCACTTCACACATATTTTAGGCAGCGGTAATTAATTTTACATGATTGTTTGTTAATGTGACGGGCACTTGCCCTGGCCCTTTAAATTGTAGCTAGGTCCCGATTGGCTGACAACCCTGCAGTTGTCACATGACCTGGTAGCTCCAACTCTCCCTTTGTTCTTTTAAACACACTCCCGCGGCAAACGCGAGGAGAGAAGCACTCTGTACACTTTAGCTGCCGGCGGTGAAAAACCTTTTAACATCTTCGTGGCGACCGCTGCAGGTTTTAACCAACTTTTAATCGGTGTCCTAAGGAACAGAGGGGAACCGCACTTTAGAGCTTCCTATCCTGGACTGAACTTTACTAAGGCAACCTACCAGTCCCTTGCGCTGACCTGGACGGCAACCAAGGAACAAGATGATTAATGTAACCACTGTTTTTTTTTTAGTATTGATACACATAGCCTATTGCAAGATCTAATTCGTGAGCAAGTCAGTCAGAACACGAAGGCCGGGCTCATTAGACTGGTCGCTTTGTGAAACCACCTCCATCCTGTCTTTCTTTTCTTTTGTTTTATAATTTATTTTGGTACGGCTGTGGCCAAGTAGCTTTGAAGGGGAGATAGGTGCTGCACCCCTTGAGTGTATGGGACCCCCACCCTAGAGATATACATGAGTTGTGAACCAGTTAATCCCTGTGTTAACCCTTGTAGTGTGTAGTGTACGGCCGTGAGTTGGCCCAGCTTGCTGTGCTGTGTAAAGAAGTTAACTCTTGGGTTAACCCTTGTAGTGTGTAGTGTACAGCCCTGAGTTGGCTCAGTTTGCCTTGTAGTTACACCGGGTGGGTGTATTATTGGTGGGGTGAGCACAGTAGCCTACTGGCCCGGGTGATTTGCCACAGCCGGCTTCAAACTGTTCAGTTTGAAGACCTTTATTTACATTATTAATTAATTTTTTTGTGAATAAATTCAATTACTTTACCAATTCCTTTTTCTTTATCTTGTTACCTCCGCCAGGAGGTTATGTGATCGCCCGATTTGTTTGTTCGTGTGTTCGCACCTGGCCTCGTCACAATGGCAAAGTCAGAGCCCTTATAAAGGCTGGACAGGGTGTGATGACGTCACGTCCCAGCGAGTATAAAACGTCCTGCTGCACCTGTCAGAGTGTCATTAGCAACAAGATGCACGAGGTGAAATCAGCACTGATCACCAACTATGTTTGGAGGGCAGCTTCTCCTGAGCACTGGCTCACTGTCGAATATGCCACGGGTGTCCTGGCACCTTCGCGGACTGCCACGGGGTGTGCGAGGTGAATTGGACAATTCTCAAGGGACTGTCTTTGCCGCGAGAGCGCTTACACCAACCACTATCAAAGCCCATAGCCCACGTGAGCCCACAGCGCATGTATTTGGCATATAACCACGGGTGCGCGAGGGAAAGGGATTGTCTTTAGACTGCCACATAGTCCGTGGTTATTTGCTGCACGCGAATTGCAACCAGTGTTTTATCCGTGGTGATTTAAGCACTAAGCAGCCTCTGTGAAACGCGACGCGGCAAGAATATCACACACACACACACACACACACACACACACACACACACACACACACACACACACACACACACACACACACACACACACACCATCTATTTCCTCCAAGTTCGTGAGACCGGCCCAAGGGAATGACTGTCTTTTGCCGAGAGCGCCTACACCAACCACAATCAAGTAGCCCATGTGAGGAAAGTATTTGGCATACGGCTTTCAACAGGCACCCTTGAGGTTGTTGAAGTTCACAATGCTGTCACAAAACATTCGTAAATACTTAGGGAGAGGTGCGCGCGAATTGCAACTAGTGCATAGTCCGTGGTGATTTGTTGCTTCACAGCACACTGATGCCATAGCATATCAGTAGGCCTACCACAAAACATTAGCGTAGCCTACTATGCTGAACTTAATTTCATAACGAACGGTGAAGAGATTCATAACAGCGCACTGAAGGCATAGCATATCGCCAGCAACACAAAACATTCCAGCATATGCTGAATTCATAGATTGTTATAGCCTATAACTAGCTGTAGGCCTACTTAATTTCATTATGAACAAACGGTGAAGAGATTCATAACAGCGAACAGTGATTTTCAATAGACTTAAGGAACAGGGAGCAGGGGATGCCTCTTCAATAGTAGGCTATTAAGAATATTCTGTCCATTTGTTTTTTGAATGAAAGAGAGCGCGTCAAGCAGGTGAATCCGGCGATGCCCTCAAGGAGCCAAAGTGTAGCAATGAAATACGAACAAGAATTGTATAATAGTTGGACTATTCAAAGTTATTATAGCCTCTGTGAAACGTGAAGTCCAAGCAAAAGCATCAGACACACGCGCACACCGCTCCCCGCAATAGTTTTCCAAATCCTACCTTTTTTAGGGGTCTAATTTTAAGGTCTAAAAAAAACATAAAGGCCTGTATATATTGTAATTCAATTATGACGAAATTACCGGCAACATTGTCACTGCGAGCTCTCTGAGCTCTGCGCTTTCGCAGACGTTGGCAACCACCGGTGGACTGGCCATAGGGCATACCGGGCAAATGCCCGGTGGCCTGACGAGTATTTATTAATTTTTTTATTCAGGCCAAGTCCGTTATTACGTAGCAGGCCATTTCCTGCAATATTTACACTGTTGAGGTTTAAAGAAGGAACTGCTTTACACCAATGTTACACAATTCAAAGGTGGATTCTCGCTATATATAGTCTCAACTAGAGACATGCAGTTCTATTGTGGTGGGTATATGTATGTACATGTACTGTACTATGTCATGTCATTTTTCAAAAATTAAAATTCCTACAACACAGTTAAAATATAGTACAGAAGTGCAATTTTAGTAAAAACAAAATGATCTGGTTTTATTTGGTGTCTTTTTTAACATGTTTATGAAGAATTTGCAAACAAAAATGGTGTGGTGCATGATGGTAAATATAAAGACTCGCCCCTTTTACTTCCTATTTTCTGCCGTTCAGTTCCACAGTGTGGAATGAATTAATGAGTTTGGGCATGCTGGCGAAATACATGGCAATCTACTGGCTATATGTCTGTTAACAAAGTGGATTATTGGAAGATTGTTTGTGTCAACTCATCTTAAAGGTAAGACACTGATTTAAACTGATGGATGACGGAAATAACACTCATGTAATGTGAATGGACTCAATGGAGATTCGCTTGGAGACTTGTTTTCTACTGTTGAATGAGAAGTGCTTAGGCTGCTCTACTTTTACTTAACGTCGCGTTTACACAATAAACTGTGGCGATATAACATGCACACCACTGAACAGAGGAGAAGCAGACCTTTCTAACGGTGCCAAATATGTCCTAGCACACAGTATAAGCAGGATAGAAAACGTGCATGAAACAAAAACAGCGAATTTGATATTGATTTTTATTTTATTTTTTGCCGCGTTTCATACGTTAACTGCTTTGGGCGGAGGCAATTTATTTGAAGCTACGTTGCATCTGGACAGGTGTCTGGCTAGTGCATAGGAACTGTATGATGGAAAGGGGGAGGTGCAGGAAGAAGTTACACCTGCAGTGTTAGGCAGAAGCCCACATCCAATTCAACACAGATGCCTGTGATAATTTAAGAAGGCTAACATAGCAATATTAATAATAGTAGGCTATTTGTAGCCTATAGCATATTATCATATAGGCCCTTACTGTGATTCAATGTACTAGAGAGAAAAGAAAGAGAATAGGCTAAAGTAGAATGTATTGTAATGAGAAGGTGACTATGACCAAAGGCTTTGTAGGCCTACATGATAGCCTACTGTTCTAATTTGGACAGGAAGCTGTTTCCAGAATTTAGCAACATAATGACTAATGCCATTTCACCCTGTCTGGATTTTGCCCTTGACACAACCAGTAGAGGAGACTGAAGACATCAGACATTTATTCAGATGATACTGATCTAGCATAGGCCTATCTACAATACATTTAGGGCCTAAGCCATAGTGACTTAGAGACATAGATATTAGGCTACCTGAAGAGTTGTAACCTCATTCTAAATCTCACTGGTAGTGTATTGACCTAAGTGCTGGAGTGATGTGATCTATTTTCTTTGTTTTGATTAGAATTCTAGCTGGATTATTAACAATAACAACAACAATAATAATAACTTGGTTTTATATAGCGCCTTTCAACGAACCCAAGGTCGCTTTAGTTGCACCTGCCTGAGTACCTTTTTTGGGAAGACCTGTAAGTAGGCTAGATGGAACACATGGATTCATTTCTCCATATGCTGTTTAGATACAGAATCTTTCATCTTAGCTACAGTATGTTCCTAAAATGCCAAAGCTGATGTATGATTTTCATATGAGCATTGAAACTATGATTACTGATTACTGTCACTCCAAGGTTTTTGACACAAGACTTTTTAGTTTTAAGTGATTTGTATTATGTTCTATTCTAACTTGCTAGCCTGCTTAAACGTTTATTTTCAAGAAAATAATTAATCTCCATCCTATGCTAATTTCATGATTCTTGTATTATGCAATATACTATATTGTACACAGGGGTAGGCCTACTAAGTAGCTATTTGGTGTATGTAGGCCCCTAAGTAGGCCTACCTAATCAGGGAACTGGGAAGATGGCTGAAGTTATTGCACCAAAACGCCGCGTGTAGGTATTATCATAAGCTTTATTGTTTTTTGCTTCATGGTGGCCTGGCCTGGCCTTGGAAAATGCCCGGCCTGAAAAAGTCTCCCAGTCCAGCCCTGTTGGCAACAAGGAAAGTGGTCACGTCTTTGAAGCTCGAGGTTAAGTTTTCAACTAGGCCTAGTTGGTGAACAAACATGGGATGAATGAATGGATCCATGCAAGTCATCTGTTAACAGGCAAATTAAATTGTATGTAATGACTAGAAAATCATATTGACAAGCTTGCGGTTATGGAATGACAGTGGCGTCAGTGAACTCGGCGACGCCCTCAACGAGCCAAAACTTATCCGTGAAACATGCAAATAAACTAGGCTACAACAAGAATTGTATAAATAGTTGGACTATTAAAAGCTATTAGCCTCTGAAATGTGGATCTGAGAGGGGTGTAGTACACTTGACTCAACTTTGACAACCATGTTTTCTCTGGATTTGAGATTTTAAAAGGTATGAAAGGCATGCTGTCTATCATATCATAAGCATTTGCAAATCACAATCACTTTGCCAATAGGCCTACCACAATCACAGGTGAACTAAACAGGCCACAGCTAACCAGAGGAACATGGTACTGTAATTATAATGGAGACAGATATAATTTGGTTACAATGTCACGGTTCAATTTTCTGAACAAGTCTACATCTACATGGATGACACCACATCATGACACACATATCTTATGTGTCTAAAAAGGAACTGAACTTCCTTGGCGGAGGTCTGCGCTCTCTGAGTGCATTTCTAGTTTGTTAATAAAATTGATATTATTTTTGCACATCAGCCTCCTTTTTTTATCAATTCATCTCATTGAATACCCTTGACTTGTTGAGTACCCACTAGTGGCCATTGGTGGGGTTACATTAACTTCAATGAGGGTGTAGCCTAAGGCTAGGCTGCCTGCTGATGAGCAACTTTTTAGGTTGATAGCACTGGTGTGGGAGCTGGCGTCAAAGGAGACAGTCCCACCCTGTTCCTTACTGTTTAGAATGGCGCAGGCTCACCCGTGTGGAATATATGCCGGTGCTCGACCATTATGCATGCTGTCGGGATTTCTGATCCCTGTCCATTTCGCAAACAACTTGGGGTTATCTTTAAATGTAGCGAAGGGGATGTAATGAATTTTGCCAGCATTGTGAACGTAGGCCTAGAGTCATAAATTATTTTGGCAACGGTAGCTTAATTAATTCGACAGGATTGTGAACCTAAGTCACAGTCCACAACAACATTGTGAACTAACACGATCACATAGGCCTATTCCATATTTTTTGACAACGTAATTAGTTCGACAGCATTGTGAACCTAAACGATCTGCGGGGGTGGTCACTGTCCTTCTCGCACCAGCAATGATAACATAGCCTAGGCCACACATACCAAATTGAATATTTTTGGTAGCGTTGGTAATACATTTGACAGGACTGATTTCTGCCTGCGGATGAAGGCTGCCTGCAGATGAACAACTTTTTGGGTGAAATGCACTTGGTGTTGGAGCTGGCGGTGAGAGTCTCTCCCTGTTCCTTGCTGAGACAGGCGCAGGCACGCCTCTGCTCAGTGCTCACCGTGCGCACCTTGTGGCAGGCAGTGGAATAGCAGCGAACTAACACACACGAACACACAAACCCAGGCGATCACATAACCTCCTTGGCGGAGGTAACAATAACAACAATAGTAACTAGAAATGCACTCAGAGAGCGCAGACCTCCGCCAAGGAAGTTCAGTTCCTTTTTAGACACATAAGATATGTGTGTCATGATGTGGTGTCATCCATGTAGATGTAGACCTGTTCAGAAAATTGAACCGTGAAGTTGTAACCAAATTATATCTGTCTCCATTATAATTACAGTACCATGTTCCTCTGGTTAGCTGTGGCCTGTTTAGTTCACCTGTGATTGTGGTAGGCCTATTGGCAAAGTGATTGTGATTTGCAAATGCTTATTGAAGCTCACAGGTTGCTATTTGACACATTTTTAACATTTATAAAATAAATATGATAGACAGCATGCCTTTCATACCTTTTAAAATCTCAAATCCAGAGAAAACATGGTTGTCAAGTGTAGCCTACTACACCCCTCTCAGATCCGCATTTCACAGAGGCTAATAGCTTTTAATAGTCCAACTATTTATACAACTCTTGTTGTAACCTAGTTTATATGCATGTTTCACGCATAAGTTTTGGCTCGTTGAGGGCGTCGCCGAGTTCACTGACGCCACTGTCATTCCATAACCGCAAGCTTGTCAATATGATTTTCTAGTCATTACATACAATTTAATTTGCCTGTTAACAGATGACTTGCATGGATCCATTCATTCATCCCATGTTTGTTCACCAACTAGTCCTAGTTGAAAACTTAACTTCGAGCTTGAAAGACGTGACCACTTTCCTTGTTGCCAACGTCTGCAAAAGCGCAGAGCTCAGAGAGCTCGCAGTGACAATGTTGCCGGTAATTTCGCCATAATTTTTTTTGAGTCAGATGATGGAGTACATGGATCAATCAGTGGATGAGCTGTAGACCTATTGAATTACAATATATACAGGCCTTTATGTTTTTTTAGACATTAAAATTGGGATAGAATGAGGTAGGATTTGGAAAGCTATTGCGGGGAGCGGTGTGCGCGTGTGTCTGATGCTTTTGCTTGGACTTCACGTTTCACAGAGGCTATAATAACTTTGAATAGTCCAACTATTATACAATTCTTGTTCGTATTTCATTGCTACACTTTGGCTCCTTGAGGGCATCGCCGGATTCACCTGCTTGACGCGCTCTCTTTCATTCAAAAAACAAATGGACAGAATATTCTTAATACTATTGAATAGGCATCCCCTGCTCTCTATTCCTTAGGTCTATTGAAAATCACTGTTCGCCGTTATGAATCTCTTCACCGTTGGTTCTGAAATTAAGTACAACTAGTTATAACAATCTATGAGTTCAGCATATTATGCTGGAATGTTTTGTGTTGCTGGCGCCTTCAGTGCGCTGTTATGAATCTCTTCACCGTTCGTTCGTTATGAAATTAAGTTCAGCATAGTTGGCTACGCTAATGTTTTGTGGTAGGCCTATATGCTACGGCATCAGTGCGCTGTGAAGCAACAAATCACCACGGACTATGTTGCAATTCGCGCGCCTCTCCCTAAGCATTTACGAATGTTTTGTGACAGCATTGTGAACTTCAACAACCTCAAGGGTGCCTGTTGAAAGCCGTATGCCAAATACTTTCCTCACATGGGCTACTTGATTGTGGTTGGTGTAGGCGCTCTCGGCAAAAGACAGTCATTCCCTTGGGCCGGTCTCACGAACATGGAGGAAATAGATGGTATGTGTGCGCGCGCGCGCGTTTGCTTGTGTTTGCCTCTCTCTCTGTGTGTGTGTGTGTGTGTGTGTGTGTGTGCATGTGTGTGTGTGTGTGTGTGTGTGTGTGTGTGTGTGTGATATTCTTGCCGCGTCGCGTTTCACAGAGGCTGCTTAGTGCGCTGTGAAGCAGCAATTAAATCACCACGGATAAAAAACTGGTTGCAATTCGCGTGCAGCAAATAACCACGGACTATGTGGCAGTCTAAAGACAATCCCTTAAGAATTGTCCAATTCCCTCGGGCACCCGTGGTTGTATGCCAAATACATGCGCTGTGGGCTATAGGCTTTGATAGTGGTTGGTGTAAGCGCTCTCGCGGCAAAGACAGTCCCTTGAGAATTGTCCAATTCACCTCGCACACCCCGTGGCAGTCCGCGAAGGTGCCAGGACACCGGTGGCATATTCGACAGTGAGCCAGTGCTCAGGAGAAGCTACCCTCCAAACATAGTTGGTGATCAGTGCTGATTTCACCTCGTGCATCTTGTTGCTTATGACACTCTGACAGGTGCAGCAGGACGTTTTATACTCGCTGGGACGTGACGTCATCCCACCCTGTCCAGCCTTTATAAGGGCTCTAATTCGGTCTGATGACTTTGCCATTGTGACGTGGCGCAAGAGGCCAGGTGCGAACACACGAACAAACAAATCGGGCGATCACATAACCTCCTGGCGGAGGTAATAAGAAGAAGACGAAGAAGAAGAAGGAGAAGAATAAGAAGAATATTATGATTAACAACAATAATAATAGGTCTACTTACAGAGCTCAATTCATAAGATGTGTAGCTCTATGTGCTGAACAGTTAGATTAACAATATTTTTAAAAAATAGTAATAATAATAACATTAAGTGGAAAAAATAGAATAGGTTAAAAAAAACATAAATAAATGGCAAAAGTTAGGATTTAATATTAAAATGGCATGAATGTTGAAATGGTGGTAGGCCTACAGTATGTCGGAATGGCGGCACCAAACCTTTGTGGTCATTAAAATAGCTATCATAGTCCTATGTATGTTGAATAGATGAGCCAGAAATAGCACACTCTTGTAGACATGTAGCCTGCGTTAGTTCTGCCAGGAAGACTCAGATCACCTGTGCATTTCGCAGAGCCAATCAGCGGCTGCCATCTCCTTTATAGCGACATGTCTAACTCTCCCTTCTTGCTGGCTTTAGGCATGGCCGGTCCGAAATCTGCGCGCGCCAAAACGTTGTTTATTGCAGTTAAATGTTTCCTTTATCGTCGTTTCAGGAGCATCAATGATTATTATCTCTCATCACTCCATTCACGCTGTTAATCGAAGGCTGTCGTGCCGTTTCGCCTCTTCTCGAGGCTATTTTTTTTATTTCAAGTCAGTTTTAGGATCTCGCCATGTCTAGGAAGCTGGCTTCGGCGTCTTCATTACATGTCGGGGTTTCTCTGGTGCTACGTTTTTCTCTCTTTCGCCGTGTGCTCTAGTCCTACTATCACATCGACATCTAATTCGGACGCCCGCAGGGACAGTAAGGTTGGCAGCGCGTGCTTTTTGTGATCACATGTGCCGTACCTAAGTCAGCGAGGCTTGCCTCTCATCGTCGTTTAAAATGTATTGCTTTCATCAACCTAGGCTGCTATAGGTTCTCAGTTTATAGTCATGCAGTTTACTTTCTTCTCATGTCTCGTTTCCTGTTACCGCTGTTTTATCTCCTCTCTTACCGCTTAGTTTAACTTGTTGAGTGCTCCCCTTAACGTGTTACTGGTCGCGTTGCGACCCTTGCCGACTTAAGATATTCCTAACTGGTTCATTTGGTTGTCCATTGACTGATCGTTCGTGCATTCGTCTGTAGCCTTCGTGGCGTGGTGGCAATGTGTTGTGCTTTACGGCGTGTTATGTGTAGCCTACTGCAGTCGGCTCTCGCCTCTACTTTAGTCATGCAATTCTCCCACGAGGTTCTCGTTCCTAAGGATCGATTTGTCATCTCTATGGGAGTGGCTCAATTGTCGACCTGCTACATTTTGCATAATCCGTTTAATTATCTGTTTCCGGTGACGTTGCCCATGCTGTGCATCATTTGGCTTCGCACTCGCGTACGTGCAGGGTTTTTTTGGAGTAGTGCTGGTGGAGTTCTTCGCTGGCGCAGTGGCATTAAGCCTACCTGATTAATGATGTGAACCAACCGGCTATATCTTTGTTATTTCTAGGCTATTTATTGTCTTGACTTTGATTCATTGACCTTTTAGTTTGGCTATACCGTATTTCATATTAATGTTTGTGCTTTCGTGTTTTACTGTTTGTACCACGGTTGTTAGGCCTACATGACCCTCAGTCCTTCTATTTAGGCCTTGCCGTTGCCACCTTGGTCAACTGCCTTCGTTGTTTCATGCTTGAAAATACTTTGGCATAACTTGAGGTCTGGATTTATGCGGTTATTGATGTGGGTACTCTGGTTTCTAGGTAAATGACTTAAACTATTCGTAGTTGTGAACGTGGCACGCACCGCTTTTCGCTCATGATTCAGAGACTTTGTGCCGTGATTTCCACCGACGTTTCTCTCACTCTGTTTGGCATGCTAATTAGCTTTGTCCATCGCCCGGACTCAGTGTGAATAACCACACATCAAAACGATACGTTGATAATTGCCATGTTCTTTCGTTCTAGGTTAACTACTGGCGAATGCACGCTGCATGTTCCGAGTACACGGCTGTCGGGATTATCGCATCCACGTTCGCAGCTGGAGCCCTTTCCACCTCCGATGCATAGTATAGTATTTGTCCCTCTCTTTCCGCCGTCTCATAGGTTAATTCAATCAACACTGTGCCGCTGCCTGGAGACCTGTGTGACTCGGCTTTTCACTGCTTCGTGCATGGTTTTCCGTGGCTCACTTTTAGTTGTTGTCATGCAAATGGACCCGGGATTCTTTTGGGGGGATCAAGATGCGGTACAAAGTTTAACTACCTACACGCTCGTCTACATTTTAGGGGCGCACCTATCTAAGTGTATTTCATTTCAAATTATTACAATTGCATAACTTATGATCGCTTTTTCTTTCACGTGCAAAGCAGGACCGTTACTACTCGTTGTACGGTGCGACATCCACCTGAAGTAGGAGGCCTCGTTACAAATTGACGAACTTCGATACGAGTATCCAACCCTCGAACCATGCACAAGTTCCCGTTAACCTCTCTGCTCTCGTAGGCACGCCAGGCCCTCTACCGCACCATGAATCAACCGTTGCAATTTGTTCTCACTGCTAATTTCACCCGTTCTTTGTTATCTCGTGGCTGTCTCGTTCTCCTTTCTGTGTATATGCTGCATGCCAGTTCTGTTAGCAAACCACAACGCTAGCCTAGTCGTGGCAAGGAAAAGGAATGCTTGCCTAGCTATGGCAAACTGTCATTGTTGCTGACTGTAAACTCTATCTTTCCTTCCCAGGTGCTCAGATGGTCATGCTGTCCACACATTGGGGCCCATAGCTGCCCATGTGCGTTTCCTACCGTCATGTATTTCCTTTATTTATCACAGGTTCAAAGGCCTGGTGCTCCCTTAATATGTCCTCAGAAGGCCTACAGGATGTCATTTGGTTTCATGCACAGTGACTCTGGTTACCCTAACTAATTTTCATCTCTATTCTCCTCCCACAGGGTATACCTACTGTGAAGTCCATACCCAGGCGTCCCGTTTATCCATCGTTCTCTCGGATTTTTCTTTGAACTCGTCTTCCTTTTAGCACTTTACAGTTCCTGCACTTCAGTTAATTCCCGCCTTCGTCTGGCTATTCTGAATGGCCCTCCCTACTAGGCCTCTCCGTACATTTCTCGAACATCTAAGTCCGATACTCTCGGGACTGGCGTCATGGTTACTATTGCACATCACTACGCCTCTTTCGGCCCTCATGCTTTATACTGCACTACCTTTCTCCTCGACCCAACACTTCTCAGTCCTCACCACCCATCGACAGGTGCATGTTTCCGGTCTTTAACTCCAAGACCTGAAATTTCAATACGCCTCCAATTCGTACGACGTTTGGCTTTCAATTTCATGCACGCGGCTGGGATCAAGGTCTCCCATAGTTTGGTCTCTGCACCTCCATTCAACTCATCTTAAGACATAGCCAAATCCATGCCCAACGCGCCCGACTCACGATACCCTCACGAATCACCCTCGACATCTTGCACACGCTCATCGTAACGCTCTGCGGTCGCCCGTTTTCACCCTGCTGATGTCCCAAAGCTTAAGCTTCACTCCGTGACGGTAAATAAGGTAATCTTCCTCACACGTAAACATTGGCGTTGGTCCCCACCCCGTTAACTGTTCACTCGCACGTTGCGTCGTTTCACGCCTCTCTCGTACCGCTCCCCGTGTGAGCGTCTGCTTGCTCATGTCTGTCCGTCACCTCTTGTTTATCTGTCTGTCTGTCCGTCCGTCCGTCTGTCCTAGTGATGGCAGTCCAGCTCAAGCGCGCCGGAACGCGTTCCAAACCATCAACAGCGAAAACCATTAATCCACTGTTCCGAAGTTCGCTTCAGTACGGAAGAACCACGCGATATATTTCGTATGAATCAGTAAACTGGTTCAGTTTTCTGAAAGCAGCCGCAGCGTTTCGCGCTGCCACACGAACAGCAGGCGCGCACAAAAGTGTTTGGCCTGTTGCAGAGCCGTCTACCAGGTTGCAGTGGAGAGAATAGATATTTTAATGACCGTCATTAGGCCTGTAAGTCCCACTCGATAAGACAAGTAGGCCTCGACATCATCATCATCATAAGTTATGAACACTACAAGAAGACATTTATGTTCAGCAACGCTTTATTCCGATCGTCCAAAAATAGCCTAATTAAATGAATAAATAAATAAATGAGGCATCGTAGCCTTTGCAACGTCGTCTACCTCAACTGCCTCATCAGTAGCCTAAATGTCAAACGTCTGAAAGTTAGCATGCAAAAGTATGAGCTCAGTCCAATAATGGGGGTCATGTCGCAGATGATGAGGGCACAACATCTCAACTTATCGAATTGAGCCCGTTTATTTGCAAACATGGCTTTTCACCAGGAGGGGGCCCTGTTACTCAAGCTTTATGTACTAACCCAATTTTGAAGCGATGTGCCTAAATGGTTCGGAGCTTCAACAAGGCTTCACTTGCCCACCATCTGTTCCGTCTGCCTGTTGGTCCTTATCTGTTAACTGTTTTATATTATAATTTATAATATCTTGCGCTCATTGCTATCGTGCAGCTCTCTCACTGCTATCGTGCTGCTCTCTGCCTCGTTGGCTGCCCCCGGGAGGGCCTCTGTGCAATTCCGTCACCTTCTGCGAGAGGGCGCTCATGATTCATATGCTAGGTCAGTCGATAAGGTAACCTCCCTCACACGCGTTGGTGTTGGCTCTCATCCCGGTAACCATTCACACGCGCACGCTGCGCCGATTAGTGCTCACCACACACTGCTCTCCGTGAGAACGTCTGTCTGCCTCCGTCCCTTATTTTCCTTCTGTTTCGTGTTCACTGCCCCCGTGAGGCGCAATCACTGCTTCCCTCGTAGGCACGCGCACGCTGCGCCGATTAGTGTTCATCACGCTCTGCTCTCCGTGAGGGCGTCTGTCCGCCATCGTCCGTTATTTTCCTTCTGTTTCGTATGCATGTTTACCTACTATTTCACTGCCCACGTGAGGCACAGTCAATGCTCATTCCTAGGCACGCACACGCTGCGCCGATTAGCGCTCATCACGCACTGCTCTTCGCGAGAGCGTCTGTCTCCCTTTGTCCATTATTTTCCTTCTGTTTCGAACGTATGTTTACCTACTATTTCACTGCTCCCGCGAGGCACAATCACTGCTTCCTTCGTAGGCACGCGCACGCTGCGCCGATTAAGAGTATCACGCACTGCTCTTCGTGAGAGCGTCCGTCTGCCTTGTCCGTCAATTTCTCTCTGCTCCGTTCGTCTGTGCGTTTAGTCTTTTCCTGCCCCCGCGTGGCGCATTCGTGCGATTGCTCCTCATATGGAGCCCGCGCCTCGCTGGTGTGTTACTCACTCATGCTCAAGTGGTCCCAGCTGTAGCAATATACCCTGCAATCGGGTGCTACTTTACAACTCACAAGTACTCAAGCGGTCTTTACCACACGTTAGTTACGGCCGTCAGTTATCTTATTTCACGGTTTCGAAATGTGGCCCATGCAAATTCTAATCGAATGGCCCATGCTATAGGTTATTACAAGTGTGCCACTCTCTGTGAGGGCTCTCGCTTTGCGTCTCATGTACTGCCCTCCGTGAGGGCGCCCTATAAAAGTGCATAAGTGCCCTGCATAAGTGCCCAAGCTGCAACCACTGGTGGTGGTGTCGGGGATTTCCTTGTCCACTTCTTCATGTGGCCGCAGGGTCCTGCCTGTTCCTGCCCATGATTTTGCAGTGTTTCATGTTTGTCTCATTTATTTGTCCTCCTCATATGCTGTAGGTGGGTTCCAGTCGTCGCCTACGGTGGGTCATGCGTCTCCTCTTCTCCTTGTTCTCTCTTTTGGGGGTAAGTTGCGTTATTTTCTCAGGATTTCAATCTCCATCGGCAGTATTAAAATCCGGCATGCCCTCTTTAGTTTTGGGGGTTAAAGGTCCAGTTCCTGCTGCACGGCTATGGCAGGCTCTACTGGATCCGCCAGCGCAAGACCCGGGCTGATGATTGGACCTCCGCCAAATACTGTCTACTTATGCCAATTCCATTGTCAACTACGTTAACATTCAATCGCTAAATACGAATTCCTATCTCTGTCTACTTATGCCAATTCCATTGTCAACTACGTTAACATTAAATCGTTAAATACGAATTCCTCTCTCTGAGTCTTAATGGCTGAAATGTAGCCTGCGTTAGTTCTGCCAGGAAGACTCAGATCACCTGTGCATTTCGCAGAGCCAATCAGCGGCTGCCATCTCCTTTATAGCGACATGTCTAACTCTCCCTTCTTGCTGGCTTTAGGCATGGCCGGTCCGAAATCTCCTCCTCCATCCCCACCGCCACCAGTTGGGTCCAGTCTTCCTGTCCGGGGGGTTAAAGGTCCAGTTCCTGCTGCACGGCTATGGCAGGCTCTACTGGATCCGCCAGCGCAAGACCCGGGCTGATGATTGGACCTCCGCCAAATACTGTCTACTTATGCCAATTCCATTGTCAACTACGTTAACATTCAATCGCTAAATACGAATTCCTATCTCTGTCTACTTATGCCAATTCCATTGTCAACTACGTTAACATTAAATCGTTAAATACGAATTCCTCTCTCTGAGTCTTAATGGCTGAACTTATGAAGGGTTAACAGAGATGGTGGATGATATTAAAACAGCTGTAATGTGTACTATTAGGCCTACACATTTAATCACTCCTTGTTCAAAATAATGGTTGTAAAACAAATAGGCTATTAACAATCAGTAATATTTAATTTTTTAAGTTAGCGTTCTTCATGTATTGTCTTACTGCTGTAGAAAGAGTGAAATTGTTGACCTATTTACTCTTCTTATCTTACTATTACATCTTATATCATTAACCTCTATCTACTTTCCCAACAGATTTGATATTAGCCACTATTCTGACATGTACCCTCTGGGTGTCATGTATGGGATATGGGCAACAACAGTCAATGAGTAAAGATGTCTACAGTGTCATTGTCAGCAAACTGAGGGGAGAGTTCAATGTTCCTGTTGCTGAGCGGACAAGAACCCAGCAAACTGCCTTAATTAGGCTGTGGAGGAATAGAAAAACTTTCTCACTAGCCGAAGATGGACAGACCCTTCTGTGTGCCGGAAAGCCAGTCATTGTGCAAGCAGATGTTCAAAAAGTGATTAGAAAATGTATGAATGATACTAAAGGATCTGGGGCAAGAAAAATTAGCAAACGACTTAACGAGCAATACTAAAAAAAAAATTCAAAACACTTTGGACAGGTCTACTCAGTACCAACTAAATAAAGCTAGATTTGGCAACAAACGTATTCCAAAGCCCATAACTGCCCGAGATGTGCAGGACCGTCATCAGATTGACCTCCTTGATATGGGAAAATGGAAGATTACTCAGGGTCGTTCAACATACAGATACATACTTACTGTGATGGATGTTTTCAGTCGCTATATATGGTTGAGACCATTGAAGACTAAAAATAGTAAGGAAATAGCGAACCACTTGGATGACATTTATTCTGAACATGGCCCCCCTAAAGTTTTGCAACATGACAGAGGGACGGAATTCAAAGGTGCTGTGAAAAAACTGATGGAGTACATGCAAGTGAGAATAATTCAGAGTTCACCATACCATCCTCAAAGCCAAGGCAAGGTGGAGAGGAGCCATAGAACACTGAGAAAGAAGATCTTGTATGATATGATCAGATTTCAGAGGAATGGTGTTAATTGGACAAAACATCTCCCCAAATATGCCCGAGTATTGAATGAAGACCCCAAGGAGATGCTGCACTGGATGTCCCCCTTTCAAGTTTACTATGGGAGAAAAAGCAATAGATTAATGCATCCCTTAGATGGGTCTCCTTCTCCCATCAGAAAGGAATATCTGAAAAACCCACTCCCTGAACCATCTCTTGAACAACTCCGTCGGTTTAGCACAAAACAACATAAAGTTAGAAGACAAGCACAGAAAGCTACTCACCACTGCAATAAGCGGATGATCAGGTCGAAGAGTAAGCAAGGCCAACCATCTGTTTATAATGTTAATGAAGCAGTTTTGGTCAGGGTGAAAGATAAAGGCTCAAGAAGGCAGCGGGTCGTAACTGGTAAGATTGTGAAAAAAAATGCAAGGCTTGCAAAATACAAAGTGGCATTTCAGATTCCCGGAGATCCCAATGAGAAAAAACAATGGTTCTTTGTATCAGACATCACAAGTACAACACGACTACAAGAAAGAGTACGCTCAAAGCCTTCTCATCCACATCCACTTTTGATTGAATACACACATAAGGACAGACTGGAGGATTACACATCTTTGCATTTGGATGTGCGATTTGACCCTGACCCAAATGGAAATTGCCAGTTTGCCGCAATAGTTGATCAGTTAGCCACATGCGGAATTTTCAGATCTCCCGAAACACTAAGAGAGGAAATTGTTCGAGATCTAAGGAATAACCCACATGTGAATGGAACACCTTTATCACAGTTTGTGGATGGAAATGACTGGGGTGGCTATTTGGACAGAATGTCACAAGATGGGACATATGGGGACCACATTACTCTGCAGAGGGCCTCTGATATTTTCAGAGTGCAGTTTTTGGTGATGTCATCATTGGGTGAAGATGCATCAACCATCATTTCTCCATCCAATACTGATAACACTGATGACATTCCACTCTTGGTGCTAGGCCATATTGCAGAGGGACACGGAGAGCACTATTTAAGCCTCCAAGGACCAGTCTCCTCATTTGTTCAGCATATATTGGAAGCTGAGAGGGAACGAGTAGGCCATAGAATTGGAAGGGCTGATGAAGAACCAAGTGATGGAGATCCTCCAGATTGTGTTGAGTCTGTTGATACATCCAGCCCAGTCTGTCCTCCAGATTGTGCTGCATCTGTTGATACATCCAGCCCAGTCTGTCCTCCAGATTGTGCTGCATCTGTTGATACATCCAGCCAAGTCCAGCCCAGTCAGCCCATACTACCAGCAGAAATAATTTCATACATCATTCAGATGACACTCAACATGGACATGTCAATGCTTGGGGTGTTCAACAGAGTCTCCGAAAATTTCAAATCTCTGACCGAAACATTCCACCCTAACATTTACATCCGGGACGATTTAGCCAATAACTTTGCCCTGCATCAAAATGACAACGCCATCAGTGTAATGAAACTTTACAAAAATGCTGGCCGTGGAAGTGGCCTTGCACAGAGATTGAAAGGCTTATTAGGTAGCAATAAAAGGTGGATGATGGCCTGGCTTTTGCTTCGGCATACGGGCCACGGCCTATTTAAAATCAGAGACATTTTTTGGAAATAGGACACGGTCTTACAGTTTTTCTCAATTTTCACAATTTCACACAATTTTCAGAATCAAGTCTCAAATTCTTAAAACTCACACAAGTACGCAAAACATAATGGGCAAAACTACTCACTACCCCTGAAAGAGGAATGTCTTGTCTCAAAACAACCAACTCTCTTCTGATAAGGCATTTTTGTTATTTTATTCAGTTTTCCAGTTACTGAAGAGGGTATCTTTCTGTTGTTAAACACTGAAATATTTTTGGCATTTTTTTTTATTTTATTCAGTGTTCCACTTACTGAAGAGTGTATCTTTCTGTTGTTAAACACTGAAATATTTTTTTCAGACTCAGAGTACACAGATGTGTGGCAAAAAAATACATTTTAAATATTTTTCTGGCATCGAAAAAAAAAAACCTAGTTTGCTGTAGAAAATATTGTTTTTATATAGTATATAGTTTTTTTCCCTGTATTTCATCAGGGGATGTGTTAAAACCCCTCAGAGTAGAGCCTCTGTTAACCTTGTCACCAACAAAATGGTATTGACCAAGTCTTCATTGGTTACTTCAAACGTTCTGCATTGTTACACCAATGTTGTTATGATAATTGAGTGTTTTCAGCAAAGGCTGAATAGGCCCATCAACGGGCCCCCTTTAGCTTATCCATGTATGCACAAGCTGCATTGATTTTATTATGGTACAGTTTGGACCCGCTTTTTGTCATCCTCTCCATTGTGAATGTTTGCTTTTGGGTCATTGAATATGTTTCTCATGATGTGTGCTGTTAGTTAAAACGTGTGTGCCATACACCTTTATTTTATATTTCATTAGCACTATTGTGCCACATCTAGCTGTATATGGATGAATGTTCTTTATCTGTAGGCTATGTTCTTGAGCCATAGGAACCACAATTTCACATTTAAGGTATTAAAAAAACAATAACACTTTTTGTCTGTGTTTTCATAAGTCTGTATGCATTATTTCACTTGAAATGTACTAATCAATGAAGACATTTCAATGCTCCTAGCACCTCCTGCCTGATGTCCATTCATCATCTTTTGCATGGGCCTTTTGGTCAAAGCTAATGGAAGTAATAACTATATATTGCAAAATCCAGACCGGCTTTATGGATTTGTTTGTCATTAGGCAGACAAAATAGGATTTATTTTGTGTTAAATAATGCCCTGTGTTCTTACATTTCCATTACAGTGAAAGAACAATCTCAAATTAAAATTCCAATATTTTGCTGTTGTTATAACTAGGCCTATTTCTAATGAACATTATCTAGACCAGGGGGTCACCAACCCTAGTCGATCTTTGGGCAGGAGGAATGAAATTGTATGATAGGCTAAATAGCCTAATTGAAATGCACTGAGTCTAACAGATTGGCGTTCATATTTTTGCATCTGTATTCCGTTGCGATAGGCTCACCACAGCGTTCCCCTGGTGTCACATGGTTATTTTCCAAAATGCTGCTTATCGTCTTTGAGCGCCGTCACCACGAGAGACTCGCGTGCAATAGGCTTACAGTTGAAAGTGCGAGCGCTGATGAAGCCGAAAGCATACAATTTTTATCAAGAATGGGAGGAGGAATTCCTATTTACATTCTTGAAAGAAAAGGGTGCGTTTGGTGTGCCATCAGCCACAGGCACTATCAAAGAGACACCTTTTTTGTCGAAACACAAGAAGCTTTTTTACAAACAGGGAGCTCTGTTAAGACCATGTGCAGTGCAGCCAAAAAGGGGTCGTCTTGTTTTCTTGGGCAATAGGGAATAATAATGATAGGCCTAATAATAATAATAATAATAATAATAATAATAATAATAATAATAATATTGCCAAAATAATGTTCTGACTTTTATCTAAATTATTTGGTGATATCCCTCACAACAGTGCAACAGCACATAGGCCTAATGGCGAGAGTTTTTCCCTCAGCACGTAATGAAAGCTAATCGGACGTCTAATGACAGGTGGTGCTGACGGACAGCGCATGAGGGAAAGAAGTTGCAAACTTGATCGTGTTCGGTTTCGTCAGTCCAACGGAAAACTTCTGGCTATAGAAAATGAATCTGTATTGCAACAAATCTAGTTAGGCCTAGGTCTATATAGGCTATCCAAGATATTTAATTTAGACAGAATCCTTTCAAGCCGTGCAGCATCAACGTGGTCATATAGCCTACTGTCTGCACTTGTTCCGTTGCCTGCCTCATAGCAGAGAAGGAATGGCTTGCTGTTGTTGAGGATTTGTAACGTGGATTATCGAAACTGAAGACTTGATTTCTTCTATTGATACCTTTTTGTTTGGTATAATTACGGACAATGCAAATAACTGATTTTTGTGACGTTCGGACATTTTTGGAAGGAATATAATCGAATTAGTCCCGCCGCTTGGGTTATTGTTTTTCGCGTGCATGTGGATGAGCATAGGCTATTGAATTTGATTGCAGCCTAATAGGCCTACTGAACAGTGGACTGAAATTGAAAATAGGACATAAGCATACCTATGTAATTTTTAACAAGAGTGGCATTTTTCTCGGGTGCTATGACTTCTTGCTTTGCAAGAAGAAAGTCTCCTTACTCCACGGGCAAAAAGCACCATGGTCAGACCCTGGCGCGCAAGGTCATGTAGGCAGACATGAAAGACTCACTACTCCACGGGCAAATATCGGGAAAAATTAAGCACCACCAGCATGGACAGCTCCCCACGAGTCACTTATAATGGTTGGTCTTTTCCTGGGACTTGATTCATGTCATTTGGGGGAAAATATTAAAATAGCCTTTGTAATGGTAAGAATATTTCCAAAGAGCCAAGATGGGGCTTAAGATCAATATGGGCCAGGTTTGTCTCCGTGCGTACACACACACACACACACACACACACACACACACACACACACACACACACACACTCTCTCTCTGTCATCATTATGTGGTCACTGTGTAGTAGGATAGCCTACTCGCACCGAGGACCACAACTGCACAGGTTTCTCCTGCGCTTTCGAGATCCGCGCCACAGACCCACGCAAGTGCAAGACAAGTTTTCACCACCTCGTGAAGTGTTTAGACCTGGCCTATTTAATGTCGCTGTAAATTGGTGTAATGTAGCAGAAAGTGCGAGACATTCGCTGGACTCGTTGCACGCAACAAGTTGTGAAATGATTTCTTAACGGTTTTAACCGCATCATTCGCGACTCTCGAGCAGTTTGAGAACTGAGAAGAATGAGAGAGAGAGAGGGCAGTGACTACCATGTCACTGAGACTATGTGTGTGCTGTGCCTACTGAATCCAAGTGCAGAAAAAACATATCCATATAGATTATTACATAATGCACCATGTTATTACATTTCCATCAAAAAAAAAGTTGCGGCCGCATTCCGTAATAAATTTCGCATTTTGTAATAATTTATTACAGATGAGAAAAAAGTTATTACGAAATGCGTTAATTATTACATAATACGGCAATTGTCACCGCATTATGTAATAATTTATTACATTATTACATATTGCACCGTTATTACATAATGCGGCGTTACAACTTGTCTGCCATCTGGGTCCTTTGCCGACCCCTCCCAGTCTCTCTCCTCATTCGCGTACTGTCCTGTCCATAACAAAGTCTAAAAGACCAAAAAAAATGTCTTTCATAAAAGAAAAGGCAGTACTGTGTGTGTCTTTATTTAATCATAGTAACGAACTTAAAACATTAGTAAGGAAAGGATTCACAAATCAATGGTATTACAATTATTACAAATAAAGGGTGTCCCTAAAATGAATGCACACTTAAATGTATGTAAAGTAGGTATTTTAAATGATTCAAATGTCATTCTTTTAAACAGAATTGGCAGACATCATTTAATATTTGTCACCACTTATTCTGAAAATGATGCTGAGACCTGAAAGAGTCACTGAAAGTGAATGCACAAATATTCCAAGACAATGATTCACATTGTCAACAATACATAGACCAAACTGAATGTCTGAGAACAGGTGGTGAGGAAAAAAAATGTCTGTAAGTATTGCACTTTGAAAATTACATTCTTTTAAAAAAAAAAAAAAACACCTACTTTGCAACGTTTTAAAGTGGTTATACATTTTTGGAACGCCCTGTACATAGTCATAATCAATGCCAAAATTACAAACCAAGACTACCACAATACAGACATGCTACTTTAAATTTGATGTTGACCTCCTATAAACAATTTCATTCAACCAAAACAGCTTCAATTGTGCACAGTCATAGGAAAAAGTTTGTACACCCTTTGAAATTTGTTATATTTCTGTCAAAATTGGTCATGAAACATGGTCTGATCTTCCCGGAAACACAAGAAGGAACAAGTCTGCTTTAACTAATTCCAACCAAACATTTACATGTCATCATATTTTTATTGGCCATGAGATGTAAACATTGACAGGACAGCAAGGCATAAGTAAGTACACCCCTTGCTTTCAATAGGTGTCACCCCTCATTTAGTTGCAAGTTTTTTTTTGGGACATTGGGCCCTTGATTTCACATTATAACCTGATGTTCTTGTCACCCCTGTATGTTGTGTGTCATTTGGAGCCGCATTTACAGCCATGAAATGACTGGGCAATTTTGTTGCAGGCACAAACAATGCTCTTTTCAATTTATTCATGGGGGTACGCTACCATAATGTGTAGGTGGATTGCTTGTTTGGAAACGTATTGCTTTTGTGGGTAATACAGCTTTTGAAGGACTGGTGAAGGCGGATGTTCGTAACGTGAAATGACGTCACATCCGTCTTTACAAGACTTTCATTAAAAAATGAGCCAAACAATACATTAATAATAAAAAAAAAAGCCAAACAATGTTCCCATTTTAAGAACTAGGGGGCGTATTACAGAAATGTCCTAACTTGAGAATCTTATATTATCTGTGTAGTTACTGCGGCAACGTCAGTTTAGGACCGTATTTAGCAAAAGCGTATTACAGAACAGCGTTTCCTAATTTGGTTTGCGCGTCCTATCTCAAGTTAAGAAACGGATCGTCCTGACAACCTGACATCCCAACAATGCAATTGTTAATGGGTGAACATGTTAATTAAATTACTATTGACCCAAACGATGTGTGAAGTGACGGTTTGATGATGAATATCACCTACCAATTGACTCCGATATGAAGTCCGATATCAACTTAATAGGCCTATTTATTCAGTCTTTCTTTTGTTATGGGTGTTTTTTGTTGTTTATTTTTGTTATGTGTTGCATGTTGCAGCAGCTTTGTAATTGTCCCAAAAAAAATTCCTGCGGGACAAATAAAACTAATCTTGAATCTTGAACTTCCCTGAATGACAGCCAGTCAATTGTTGTGCGTGCATTTGCTTGGAAAAATAAATGCATTGGCAGAAAATATTGAAAATAGAGTGCACTTTATTGGAACTGAAACTAACACAGTTTATTTGACCAATTCAACATAAGGTTACGAGTTCCCCGAGCCCTCCTCCTTCCTATGCTGCTTGTGACATTAGAAATCCGATCGAGTGCGTTGTTGAAAAGCCCTGCTGCACACAGTGCAGTGTAACCTTTATTGTAGCAGGCAGACGTATGTATCATGCAGACCACGAGATGCAGTGGGGTCATCCCTATATTCCCTAGGTCCTATGTTCCCCGGGTCCTATGTTCCCCTCTACCGGGGAACATAGGACCCTTTTTTCAAAAAATAGGACCCTTTTTTCAAAAAAAGGGTTCTATGTTCCCCACTCCTTCAAAGTAGACTGCTGTCACATGGCAAAGTGAAGGTTGCTGTTGCAACTGTGACAGGTTAGGTTTAGGGATGGTTTTGGGAAGGGCACAGTTTGAAAACTTGGAAACATACAATGCGGAGAACTTAGGACCCTTTTTTCAAAAAAAGGGTTCTATATTCCCCGCTGCTTCCAGGTAGACTGCTGCCGCATGGCAAAGCGCATTGTTGTTGCACCTCTGACAGGTTAGGTTTAGGGATAGTTTTGGTCTGGGCACAAATGTACAACTCAGAAACATTGCATTTCTGACAGGTTGGGTTTAGAGATGGTTTTGGGAAGGGCACAATTTGAAAACTTGGAAACATACAATGCGGGGAACATGGAACCTTTTTTTTAGAAAAAGGGTCCTATGTTCCCCTTTCCCATACAAAGACAGGGGAACATAGGACCCGGGGAACATCGGTACACTCCCGATGCAGCAGTCAAAGTTG
This sequence comes from Engraulis encrasicolus, assembly GCF_034702125.1. Lineage (NCBI taxonomy): Eukaryota > Metazoa > Chordata > Actinopteri > Clupeiformes > Engraulidae > Engraulis > Engraulis encrasicolus. The sequence continues at coordinate 31,821,937 of NC_085873.1, read as the reverse complement.
TGTGTTCTTCTAGCTTGCTGCTTGCATGTCGCACTGTTGCTAGGTAGCGGTGCATTTGTCGTGACAGAAAAAGTCGATTGTAGAAGTTTAGATCGCTTACTTAGGATTCCTATAGGAATTTTTTTGTAATACGCCCCCGGGGCATCTATTAGACTGTATATAATGGCATCATTTACACATTACAGACTACTGCAGCTGCATGGATTCAAGGATGCAGAAACTTCATTGACTTCTGAAAGGGGGCATTAAGACAAAAATAGTGTGGCACGGCACATATTAGGGGGGCCTTGGCTGAAATCTACTGGTATATGGGGGTCCAGTAAAGTGGGTGATTTCAATGGGCTGAAGAAGCTCATTCAGTTTATGCACCTATTGTTAATACCACAAGACTATTAATAAAATATCTATTAAATCCCAGTACATTAACCTATGCACCTCATCCATAAGAGCATAACAAAATGGATCTAAAATCCTGGCAAGAAACAAGAACTCCTCCTCCACTAAGTTCATTTGGCTGGATTTCTCAATCCTAGGGGAAGATACCGCACACTCTTGTCCATCTTCCTGAATTTTATTTGCAAAACAACATTTCGGCCCGTATGGCCTTTCTCAACACAGACCTGTATAGGAGGACTAGATATGTCATCTCGTATTTCAAGCACGTCCACACATGTCGGCCATATTAGCACAGCCTAAACTCTCCACAGAGCCTCCGTTAGACCTGAAGTTAACTGAAGAATTGAAACGTTGAGATGCTGAAATATGTATGCTGTTATTTCGCTGAAAAATTGACACGTGTATATAAAGTTGTCTCCACTATTTTAGTCTCCTTAAAACTTAAGTGTAGACTGAGGTAAAACGCCCAGCAGAGTAATATCAGGGTTCATACACTTTTTCACCAATTTTTTTCCATGACTTTTCCATGACTTTTCCAAAACCTTTTTCTGAATTTCCAGGACCAAAAAAACCAATGACCAATCGCGCGCGGGGGGTGGGGGCGTATTAGGCTATATTACAGGCTATATTACGTAGCCTATATTATAAATACGTAATTACTGTATATATTTATACTATAGACTATGGCATATTATATTATATATTACATAGCCTATATTACAAATATGTAAACAATAAACATATTCATACTATAGGTTATCTTTTACTACAAGCTATAAGCAACCATTATACTTCATGTTGTATTACATTAATTCTGCTATTATTCACCAATGTTATATAATTCGCTTGTCTAATGTACAGTCAGAAATGAAAATGAATAGGCCTAGGCCAGCCTATAGTAAATTAGGTTGTGAAATCATCATGAAGACACATTTGTATCAACATGCTCTCTATAGAGATGGATAAATGCTCATCCTGCCCAAGTAAGAAATCATAGGCCTGCCTACTACACCTGCCTAAGCACAACAGTCCAAAGCTCCTGTAAGAATGATAATGTTGTCATTTGTTGTGGTCGTTGCTGGAGCAAAAAAAGAGAGAGAGACTGCACTGTTCGTCGTGGCATAGTTCTAGTCTGACGCCCACTCAAGGAGATGCTAGGGTGAGTTTCATTTTGTGTTACAACGATCTGACCGATTTGAAAACAAAGCCACAGATGACTTTTTCAAACTCTAGTCACGCTGCCGTTTATACCGTATTTCAAAACAGGCGCGTCATGCAGACATTGGTAATCGTTTGGCTCGCGGTCAGCTGCACATAGACTACTGTACGGATTTCATGTAATCTTTCAGCACACTGGACAAGTTCACTCGCAGGCAGCTGGTGCATTGCTTATCAATATCAAAATCTCGGGGCTTACCGAAAGCATAAAGGTTCGCATGGTGCCCTATCTGGCAAATTAAACCAAGACCAAACAGGTTTTAGGATTGTATTCCTTTTGGCATTAGCTACGTTTCAGTGGAACCGCTAAATATTTTAAAACGCGTATAGTTCTAACTGCTAACCTGTTAGTAGCTGAGGAGGTAACCGCCTGCTGTATCTTGCCCTTCAGGTGGCTAACAAGTGCCGCTGCTTCGCCCATATCGGACGGACACATCACAACTTTCGTCCTCTCCAGTTGATCACCTTTTCAGAAAGTTAAGCCGCGCATTGTTGAAGTAACACTTAGCGACATGCTGTAATATCGTACAGAACCACATTTCTTTGATTAGAGCTATGATCACCTCTCACCACCACGCACACACTACATCTAGCTCGCGCGTTACGAGGCGGGTCGCCAGGTGTGACTGATTTCTAGCGCCAAAAACACTTGAAACCCGCCTGGAGAGCCATTACAACATGCGTTATTTGAAACCCACTCAATTTGGCAACACATGGTTAGGCAGACGCAGCTTGCACTAGACAACATTTCCACGAGAACTCGGACATTTAGATTTTATTACGCCGTGGCATCAACTTCATAAAGATAATTGATGAAACACTGGATGGATTTCCATGACTTTTCCAAAACTTTTGACCAAAAATACGTTTTCCATAACTTTTCCAGGCCTGGAAATTAGAATTTTCAAATTCCATAACTTTTCCAGGTTTTTCATGACCGTACGAACCCTGTAATATGCTTCCCACTTATTTATTTTTCAAAAAATAGAGATAGACCAAGAACAAATACACATTGTAACCGTTGTGCATTACTTGGATGGAAGGGATATATTAATTGCATTTGCACCAAATTAATGACGACAGATGATGTACTGGAAGAGAGATTTACATAGCAACAATTTAATTCTAAGCGTCATGGCTCATTTTGAACACAGGGTGGAGCTGTCGAACCCAAAGCAGAATGTAGTCCACATGGGAACGTTTAATTGTTATTTCACTGAAAATAGAAAAGAAAACTTTGTGCATTTGTTTATAGGATCTATTTAATTACTTAAATAAGCCTACTAAACTATATTATACATGATTGTAGGCCTATGTACATTATAATGTAATGTAATATAATATAAATATAATGTGAATATTCGTCACTATGCAGTATCAATATAATACTTACTTTCTGAATTTTTTATACTGTATAACAAACCAAGCCTTTCGAAAATCGACGTAAATTTGAGGGAATTATGGCCATCTGAAGAGTATGGATCACCAAAAACAATGCAACTGGTTGAGCCAGCAGGCTGGGCTGTCATGGCCACCATGCGCGGACGTTCGACTTTCATTGACGGGAACGCGGATGACGCATCTAGTCTTCCTATACAGGTCTGTGTATCTCAAGTTTTTACACAAGCAAAGTGAAGACACCCCTTATAAATTGTCCTCTAGTTCGTGATTGGCTGACACCATCCGGTTAATCAGTTCCATGACAATTGCCAAACAAGGTGGAGTCTCATCACATCTTAATCACATCATGTTTGACACCAAATTGACAATATTGTCAAAAGGACAGGTGACAGATTTGGACAATTAATAAATATTGAAAAGAAAAACAAAAAAACATAAAAAACATAGTGATAAACCAGCCCCTATGAGTGAAAGAGATCCAAATAACAAGTAAACTATATACAATGGGCAATTCTCAAAATCTAGGACAGTGTCCTTCCAAGTGTATCAGCCTAATTAGGCACACCGAGTGATTGGATACTCGTGGTGAACTCTACAGAATATCCAATCACTGGGTGTGACTAATAAAGAGTATCCAATCACTGGGCGTGACTAATTAGGCTGATGCACTTGGAAGGACACTGTCCTAGGTTTTGAGAAGGGCCCATAATCACATGATGGGAAGGCAAAAAGAGAACAACACTTGCAATGTGAAAATCAGGCCACTAGGGGCCGTCATGAAAAGTATTGACTCATCTTGACACCCATCAATAAAGGCCAGATGATCTGCAAAGTCACATAGAGTCTAATTAGAGAAAAGACAACACTTTAATTCAAATTCCACATTTAGTCCAAATGGAATTAATGTCCTAAGAAAATGGATGTAATAATTTTCTCTCTGAGATTGTAGACATTCAAGGTATACTGGCTATACTGTATATCTTAGTGCAGAGACTGAATAGCCAGCTTCCACAAAGTGTGCTGCAACTGGATAGTTAAGGTTTTTTGGCAGCGAATAGTGCTGCGATGCTCTGCAATGCGTACTTTTAACTCCCTACTAGTTTTTCAAACATATGACTTTCCACATGGGCATGTAATCAGATAAATGATAGACTTTATGTTACATGCGATAATGCCCTTAATATGAATACTTTTCCCTATATGAGGATGTTTAAATGTAGTACATTCATAAGTATAATTGCATTGCGCGCAGGAGCCACATTTATGGTTACCATTTGGGATAGGGGTTAAACAGACTTGGAAGGCGCAGTCAATGGTGGAAGATCAGAGTTAACTAACTTGTCCCTTAGGTTTTTACCACGTTTGTAAACTATTCGTGGTGGGTTCTGAAATGCATAACCAAGGTTAATGACTGTAAATGTGTCTCCTGTGCACAATGCAATTATACTTAAAAATGTACTCCAGTATCTTCCTCTCAAAAAGTGATCTTGTACCCGCTACCTGAACCTCGAAACCTTTGGTGTGCGTTGGTTTCCTCCTTCAAAACATATGTGCATTTCTCAATCCTCCATGGGGACATCTACTGCGCCATCTATCACCTGTGAGATGAGAGAGGCACAACACCTTTTTGAGTAAAATACTGATGTCCAAGACACCTAGCTGCAAAAATATATACTTAAAGGATAGTTCCGGCGTAAAATGAAAGTTTCACCATCGATTTCCCATGCCACATAATGTATCTAATGATGAGCCATTCCGGGCAATGCCGCGCCGTTATGGAGTTAGCTAATTTTAAGCTTTTTGGCGAAAAACGCAGCCAATGCATCACGGCGGGGCCAATTATAGGCCTATTATTTTCTGATGTTTCCCCGCTATAAACAACTTCAAAAACGCTACACACTTCATCACAAAGGTCTTGTCAATCAAACCGAGGCACAGAGAAGATCATCGGACCACACAGTCTTTCACTGGCCAGTGTTTTCAGAGGTGTCTCACTGTTGCAACTCTCTGACCCGGATGCAGGCTACTCAATCAGGTGGCTAGGTAGGCTAAACATGGTCCGCGGTTCTTACACCGGCTGCGACCGTAAAATGAAAAGCTGGAACCACGACCGTTTTCACCGACTGCCACTGTCTAAACCAGCCATATTACGGGAATGGCTAATAGCATCAGAAGTGGACGAAACTGACATAAAAACCCAGAGGGATCGCGACTACCGTGTGTGCAGGCAGCAGATTTGAAGAGTTGTATGGAGAGTACAGGTAGGCAGACTACTCTTACAAAGTAATTGCAACACGGTATAATATAACATGGATTCAACTTTGTAATAACACACCACTGGTGGTGTACTTACATCTGTAAGAGCACTTCTAGTACGACTTTATAAAATTCCTCCGTAGTCCTCCTCCCTTGCGTAATGGTCCATCTGACCTCGCGCGCCCTCGTCAATTAGAGTCTACTTCACTGAAACTACTACTACATGCTTGACATCAACCACCTCGAATGCCTCAGGTCGCTCACAATTTCACTTGCCATCCTGCGCCAGTTTGTTTTGACAGTTTATTTATCTCCTGTAGTGGGCTACATTTACTGCACCATATGCCTTCCCAAAACAGAGTGCTTGCTGGCAAAGATGCGCGGTGTTGCAACCAGTTTCACAGATTCCAGTCAAGATTCATGAGCCAGACACATGTTTCTCTCTCTTCAAACATACCTCCATAGCCATGCGCCTTTTTGGCACAGCATTAGACGGTTTCGTTTAGGTGTTCCATCTCCCTTAAGCCGGGCATACACTGTGCGATATTTTCACTCGTGGGTCTTAAGCTTCTGCTCACACTGCACGATGGAATTTCACTGTTTAAAAGTTCACAGCTCACGACTCACGTCCTCACACTACACGAGCCAACAGTCGGATGCGAGCGAAATGATTCCACCGTACCACGCGACAGGCATGTTTCCCCAGTCTGCAGAGGAGGGAACATGCGCACCTGAGGTGGAGATGAGGTCGCGCTCAACAGCGAATCGCACGGCCCTATTTAATTTGTGCATGTGAAGTGTCAAATCAGGTCGTAGCACTGCTTTAACTGTGTGATTTACGCACGAGCCACGACCGGAATTTCAAACCGTATTGATTTTCTTGCGACCCTGCGATTGCACGATCGTGAGGCAAAATCGCTCGTCATTACCCCATGTACACTGCACGATGAGAGACTCACGATTGACCTGCGATTGAGCAAGAAATCGTCCCGACTCTCAAAAAGTCGTGCGAGTGCCAAATCGGGGCAAAATTCGCACAGTGTAAGCCCAGCTTTACTCTTCTTGTAGTCATCATCTTCGAAATGCTAACTCCACACACGGTAGTAGCGATCCCTCTGGGTTTTTATGTCCGTTTCGTCCACTTCTAGTGCTATTTGCCATTCCCGTAATATGGCTGGTTTAGACAGTGGCAGTCGGTGAAAACGGTCGGGGTTCCAGCTTTTCATTTTACGGTCGCAGCCGGTGTAAGAACCGCGGACCATGTTTAGCCTACCTAGCCACCTGATTGAGTAGCCTGCATCCGGGTCAGAGAGTTGCAACAGTGAGACACCTCTGAAAACACTGGCCAGTGAAGACTGTGTGGTCCGATGATCTTCTCTGTGCCTCGGTTTGATTGACGAGACCTTTGTGATGAAGTGTGTAGCGTTTTTGAAGTTGTTTATAGCGGGGAAACATCAGAAAATAATAGGCCTATAATTGGCCCCGCCGTGATGCATTGGCTGCGTTTTTCGCCAAAAAGCTTAAAATTAGCTAACTCCATAACGGCGCGGCATTGCCCGGAATGGCTCATCATTAGATACATTATGTGGCATGGGAAAGCGATGGTGAAACTTTCATTTTACGCCGGAACTATCCTTTAAGTCATACTAGTAAATATTGGTTTATTATTCAGAAAATATTCATGGAAAGATCAAATTTGGCTATACGAAGCATAGTTTCAATGAGCTGCATAGTTGCAATTAGAGGTGCTCCGATCACCATTTTTTGGCCCGATCACCGATACCGATGACCAAAAATCTTTATCTGCCGATCACCGATCATTGCCGATCACAGAAATTATTTCCTATTTTTTTAATAGCCTATTAATTATCCTTATTGAATACCATTTCTGCCCATAAACCAATCAATCTTAATTTGCACATGTCTATTATTAGGCTATTATTATTATTATTATTATTATTATTATTATTATTATCTTTCAGACTAGTGTTGGTAATACAGTCTACAGTATTAATCAATGTACAAGTTATTGCATAGAATAACTAAACTATTTAAGATTGAATTGAAACTGAAACATTACATCAAATGGTCTTCCACATAGGCCTACGAGAAAAAAACAACCTGTCGCTTTAAATGAGCAGCCTCGTGAGGAGAGCCCCTCCCCTCTCTGTCACCGTCCACAGTTGCAGTGCTCCACTACCGTTCTGAATCTCTCTCTCAAGTTTTAACCACATCTGTCGCCGTTTGGTGTTTCAGCGACTATCAAACTAATCGACTGACTGCCAATTACAACTTTGAAAACAATAATTGACATGTTTGTGCTGACAACGTGAAGTTGTCGCGTGCTGACCGAGGCAACTACACAGGTTATAACGTAAAATGGCTCACTGGCGAGTACTCAATCGCAAATTACATTGTCAGGTAAACGGCGCATGGATCGGAAAATCAGATCATTGTTGATGCAGATATGGTTATGAATGGTGGAAATGAAGGGGGGGATGGCGAAAAGTTATAGACAAGCAAAGATGCCTTCTTTTGGTGCAGTTGCAGCTGTGCAGAGCCAGCGCCTACATGCAGCGCCAGGTGTAAAGGCAAATGGTTGCGTGAGGAATTTAATATCTCTCGATCGGTTTTTTGATCGGCATGTTTTTCCGATCACCGATCAGGGTATTTTTGGCCATTATCGGCCGGTCATGATCAGCAGCCGAGAAATCGGAGCACCTCTAGTTGCAATACAAACTCTGGCCACCACCCTACACAATGCACCTTTAAGATGGACTTTTGGACAAATTCTGGCAGCTGATCCAGTACAGTACATGTTTGGGTAATACAGACAGTGATTATTATTCTCATCTTTACTGTTGTCTAAAAGCTACAATACTCTACCTGCAGTGGCACCTGTTCCTCTGTGATTCTGGATGTGGAAGTGGAGAAGGTGGATTGGATAAAGTTACGTTACATTACAATGCATAAATGCCAAGACTGGAAATGTTCTACAAAAATTATAATTTTACAATATGTAATGTCTTGGAAGCCATTGACTTTACATTGCTAATGTCAATTCTTAGCCAAAAAACATTCTCAACTTCAGTATCTTTAAACACGGCATGTTGATTAAAGCTACAATGTTGCGGTTTCAATATTTCATACTTACGTTTCCTCACTCCTGCCCACTGTGAAGACATAAAACAGGTTCAAGTATCAGGGACAGAGACAATTGATAAAACATGTATGATGTTCACATTTTTTTCCATTTGGGTATGCTGGTGTTAGCTCTTTGTAGCATAGATCACAGATGCCATGCTCAATCAGAAAAAGTTGGAGTGGTGCACTGAAATGCAATGCAGTACAATGCATGTAAAAGGTATAGTCAAGTCGCTTAATTCCACCCGTCTCCCAATCCCCCCCGCCTATTTATAAGTGATGATAGTAAATTATTTCTCCACTATTCGAGTCAGGAACGGATACCCTCATGATACGGAGTTTGTGGGGAGTCTCGTGGGATCACCGAGCAAGATGGTCGCATAAGAGGAGCGCTCCCACAGACCCACCACATTTACCCTTAAATTCGCTACTTATGTGCGTTTCATCGTTGGGCCGTTTCTACTAAAGTAACTCTGACCACTTATAGACTGTTTACATTCGGAATTTGTGTATAATGGCGACGAGAACAGCTAAGCAAAGTTCCAATACACCAGCGGCTAAGCTAGCTGGAACTGGCAAGGGAGACGGTGAAAGTGTGCTAGCTTCCATGCAGCAGTCATTCGACAAAGCTATGAAAGAAATGGGAAGAGTTGGGAACCTTCTGGCGACCCTTCAAGCTGAAATTTCTGACATAAAAGAAACCAGCGCCGGGCTTCGTACAGATATGGACAGCGTCATGCAGCGACTGGATGAAGCAGAGAGTCGCATATCTCAACTGGAGGATGAGAATGTCCAGCTACGACAAGAAGCAAGTAAGAGCACTAAAGACTGTGAGCAGTTGCGTTGTGCTGTGGAGGATGCGGCGAATCGAGATAGACGCCAAAACCTGCGGCTTATTGGGCTGAAAGAAGGACTGGAAGGGAACAAGCCGTCTGAATGCATGCGAACCATTATCTCTGAGGCTTTGGGGATTGAATTGGACAGGTCCGAGCACCGCGTGCACCGCGTACCGACTGTAATACCAGATGACACCGAAGATGATCTCCCACCAAGACCAATTGTCATCCACTTCTTAAAGCTGGGCTTACACTGTGCGACTTTTGCCACGATTTGGCACTCGCACGACTTTTTGGGAGTCGGGCCGATTTCTTGCTTAATCGCAGGTCAATCGTGAGTCTCGTATCGTGCAGTGTACATGGGGTAAAGACAAGCGATTTCACCTCACGATCGTGCAATCGCAGGGTCGCAAGAAAATCAAAACTGTTTGAAATCCTGGTCGTGGCTCGTGCGTAAATCGGACAGTTAAAGCAGTGCTACGTCCCGATTTGACACTTCACAAGCACAAATGAATAGGGCCGTGCGAGTAGCTGTTGAGCGCAACCTCATCTCCACCTCAGCTGCGCATGTTCCCTCCTCTGCAGACCAGAGAAACATGCCTGTCGCGTCGCTCAGTGGAAGCATTTGGCTCGCATCCGACTGTCGGCTCATATAGTGTGAGGACTTGAGTCGTGAGATGTGAACTTTTAAATAGTGAAATTCCATCGTTCAGTGTGAGCAGGAGCTTAATACCCACGAGTGAAAATATTGCACAGTGTATGCCCGGCTTAAGTCTTTCTTGGAGAAGGAGAGAGTGCTGATGGCCACAAAACAGAAATACAAAAACAAGGAGGGTGTAAACTGGAAAGGCTGTCAGTTGTCATTTTTCCCTGACATGACGAGAGAAACGGCGGCGAAGAGGAAAACGTTTAAGGATATTAAAAATCGGCTACACACACTGAACGTGTGATTCACGGTGGCTTTCCCAGCAGAGCTACGTTTCACTTGGCAAGGGAAGAAACTGAAGTTCACGGACGACAAAAAGGCAATGGACTTTCTTGACTAGAGGTGCTTAACTCGAATCTTTGAGGCGTCCGGATTGATTGGATCATTCCAAGGAGGGTATCCGGATTAGACGGATCACTCGGATCACTTATTTAAAATAAATTAAAATAAATAATAATAATGTATTTTTTAAAACGTTTCTGCCGTTAAGTAGCTATGCGCCTCACCTTTGTTGTTCCATTTATCAATTCACGTTGATAAATCAAAGAGTAAGACAGTTTGATCAACAAAACTCACTTTATGAATGTCACAGTTCCTAAACTCATGCTGAGATCCGACCCACGTCCTCACTAAACATGCAACCACAACTAGAACAGCCTTTGGCAGCAGTGAAACGGCATGTTCCTGATTTTGCAATAAATAATGTGTGTGTTTGTATTTAAGAAGACTAAAAGTCAAATATTTGGGAGCAGAAGTCTAGTTGAGCAGGGACAGTCAGGAGGCGAGCAGCAGATGACCACTCGCTTCCGCTGCCGAGTTGCCTTGCGACTCGCACACTCGTGGCAAAAACGAAACTTAAGCGTTGATCCGATCCGTAGGGGATTCGCTGCTACCAACAACTCAGTCAGGATTCGTCTCACCGAGTCGCTGAGGGCGCCGCTGCTGAGTGACTCGGACGAGGGGAGTGACAGCAGTGGCTTTAAAGACTGTACGCTGTAACGCAGTGAGTGATAGTAGAGTCACGTCTGTAGACTATAATTTCCCTAAGAGTAGCTTACATACTGAGATGTTAAAGCGTTGGCAGAGCACTGTTAACATTTAGAAATGTAGACCTCAACAGAGTCAGAAGCACACACATAGGGAGCGGGGATCCGCGACTCAATTGGCCACAACAGGCTGGACGGATCAAACAGGCTCGATGAATGACGAGGCGGGAGTTGGTTCAGTTTTACTCAGTGAGTGTTCGTGACTGAACAGCATACTAGGGAGATTAGAGAATGGCTGTTGTAGTCAACTAAAGAGGATATATTCCGGTTTCACAATTTCTCGCGCTGTAACTGCCATTTTGTTGACATATTAATGAAATGCCGTCTGACCCGCCTTTGGTGGATCAATGCATGACAGCCATCCGGTCTTTCCGGATGAGGTCTTGATCCGGCTCTCCAACCGGATCCTCCGGGTTTTAGATCAGCGCTATTCTTGACAGGCACACGCAACGGCAGAGTACAGAGGAGGGGTCTCCTGTTCATGAGTCAGCTGACGAGTAGCCTAACTTCGGAATTCACAACACAGTAAGGACAGTGTTCTATATATCATGCTCTTGCCGCTGAGCGCTTCAAGGCATATGGAAAGTCACAAGCGTGAGTAGAATGGACAATTGAACTGTGTAGTCCTAATGCCATTGCAGCCCATTGGTTTGAAAATGTGGTTTCAGTTACACAAATGACTGGTGATCAGGTCAGGGTCAAAAGGATAATTATAGTATAAACGATGTTATTAATGATGGTTTTGGGGTAATGGGTGGGGAGGGGATTATTGGTGACCATCTTAACGTGCCTCATGGGCCTGTTTTGTGGGGGGTATCTAAAGGTAGATAGAGGGAGAGTGGGGGGGGTTTGGGGTCTATATTTTGTGTTTCCTGTTTTGGAGGGTTTTTGAAGAATGTTTGGTTAATTTGTGTGGATCGGCAGCTTGACAGCACCTCTTGTTTTTCTTCATGTTCTGGTTTATATTACTTAATATCGCATATGCAGCTCACATACACCCCAACACAGTCTACTGTAGCAAGCTTATTTTCTGAACAGATTTATTAATGAGTAACTGTGTTAGGATAATATCTTGGAATGTTAATGGTTTACATAACCCCATAAAAAGGAAAAAATGTTTATCATACTTGAAGTCACAACAAGCTCAAATAGCATTTATTCAAGAGACACATTTGATTGAGTCAGAGGCAGCTAAATTGAAGAGAGACTGGGTGGGCCAAATATACCATAGCTCATATAGTAGTAAAAAACACGGAGTTGCCATCTTAATACATACAAATCTAAATTTCAGTGTTATTAAGCAACAAAAGGATGATGAGGGGAGGATTATATACGTACAAGCTAAAATCAATGGAGTACAAATTACTTGCAATATATATGCCCCAAATGAAAATAATCCAGATTTCTTTCATAAAATTAATAAACTAGTGGGCAATGATGGGGCATACCCGATGATCATAGGCGGGGACTACAACCAAGTTTTGGATGGGGCCTTGGACAAAACTACCTTCTCTAATATTGTTCCAAAAGACAGAATGGCTATTGGTCTTCTGATGGAAGATATGGGTCTTACAGATATATGGAGGCTCGTTAACCCCAGGGATAAAGAATACACATTTTATTTATTATTTATTCCCATAAACATAAATCACAATCCAGGATAGATTATTTTTTAATTAGTAAAGAACTTGTTAATAATGTCGCAGACTGTTCAATAGGACCGATAGCGCTTACTGATCATGCAGCTGTACATTTAGGAATATTGATTGGAGCAGAAGGCAATAGAGGAGGACGGTGGAGAATGAACGTTTCTATGTTACAGGATCCAGTTTTTTGTAGCTAGCTTGAAAAGGATATTAATAATTTTTTCTTGGAAAATATAGGTTCAACGGATAGAATAGGTACAGTGTGGGAAGCTTCCAAAGCTTTTATCAGGGGGAGGCTTATAGCTCAGTGTTCTGCAAAGAAAAGAGAACAAATTAGGAAACTGAAAGACTTAGAAACCCAACTTAAAGAATTACAGAAGAAACTGGCAGAGACACATACTGACGTACTGCTAAAAGACATCTGTGACCTTAAATTTCAAATAAATGATATTTACAATAGAAGGGCAGAATATGCTTTATTCAAGCTTAAAACTACTTATTACGAAAGTGGAGAAAAAGCAGGAAAGTTGTTAGCCAGGCAACTACGTCAAAAAGAGGCAAGTTATACTATTTCGGCTGTTAAAAACAAGAAAGGGGAATTGAAAACTAATACAAGCGATATTAATACAGTTTTTGCGAATTTCTATAGTCAACTGTACACATCAGAGATTGACCCTGAATTGAGAGAACATGATGCCTTTTTTTCTAAGATTAATCTACCACAAATGTCGAGTGATGAAAAAGAATTACTTGACTGTCCTATATCAATTGAGGAAGTTAAAAATGCAATTAAATCAATGAGGGCGGGAAAATCACCTGGCTTGGATGGCTTTGCCTCAGAGTATTATAAGAGATTTAGTGGCATTCTTGCTCCTATATTGACAGAAGTTTATGAAGAGTCTTTTTCAGTGGGCAAATTGCCAAATACATTTAATGAAGCGTTAATCTCGTTGATTCTTTAAAAAGATAAAGAGTCTGAAGATCCAGCTAGCTATAGACCAATCAGTCTTATTAATGTGGATTGTAAAATCTTGACAAATGTACTGGCAACCAGATTAGAGAATCTTTTGCCACACCTAATACATTCTGATCAGGGGCCACATAACAGAAACTTCCTAAGTCTGAAATCCTATCTTATCTTGAGATAGGAAGGGATTTAGGAATTTTGGTATAACAGAAGGAGGTTTCCTAACTTAACTTAGGAAGAAATCCTATCTTATCTTAAGATAGGAATATAGCCATTCCAGAAGCATCCTAAGTTAGGAATATCTTAATTTAGGATGCCTAAATTAGGAGGCCATGCACCCTGTCCTAAACTCAGGATACCCATGTTACTGGTGCTTTTTTTGCATTATGCACAATGTCAGCAACATGGGGCATCAAACCAAAACACCTAGAGCAGTGATGCCTGGGTTAATGGGGGCATTTTGTTTTTAAGAGAGAAAAAATGGGACTGGTAGCCACAGTAGCTTCCCAACCAGGCAGGCTACAATTCCATAGTTCCCTGATGTAGGCTTAAATAATTTTACCATTTGAAGCCTGTCATTGTTCTATCCATGCAATATAGCCTACCTTTATTTAGAAATTAAAAAAGAAAATAGTTTGAAAGCCAACACATTTCCTATTAACAAGTGTAGCCTTTGAATTAGGCCTACTTTGACCATGGGGTTTGCACATCAAAGACTGATTTTGCAACGTCCAACAAAAAAGTAACTGACTTCACGTTAATTACGTGCTGATGTTGTGACAGGCTTATGAGCACAACGTGCGCTCCCTCGCCAAAGTCTCCTCTCAGGAGTTGAACAGGACAAGTTACAATGCCTAGTCTACTAGGTATACTGATGAATTTATAGACCACACAAAACTAATCCATTTGTCCTCACAAAGTTAACGGTGTAGATATTATGCTAAACAGGGTTTAGCATTTCTAGGTTGCGTAGCGTTGTTCAAAAGTTAGCCTATTTGATGATCCGATTCCTCTCGCTCTCCCTCGTCCTCTGTCAGTGCAGTCACACAGGCGCACCTTGCTCTCCCTCCCTATTCCCATCTTCACGCTGTCATTCAAACTACGGATGTTTCTATGATCAATAAAATGTCTTTAGTTCACTACACGGAGGCATCCCAGAATGATGACTGTTTTACACGCGTTGTTTAGGCTGACAGACGATGTGACTTGTTTCGTCGCCTGTTTCATTGCTTTGAAAAAGCTAGCCTAGCCTACTTGATGACCTTGATGACTGTTTGAGCAAGTCTTGCACATTGTTAAAACAGCATTCAGGTGGCGGTTTTGCGAAGGGAACTGCTGAAACTGACAACACGGCTATGAGGAAACTTTTGAGGATTCTTAGCTACAAATGTAGCCTACATGAATGATGGAAAGTAACACCCTCCTTTTATTCACTGTATTTTTTCGTCCGTAATTATTAATAATTAGGCTATGCGTTCTCCCCCCAACACGTAGCCTAGGCTACAACTGGCTGCCTGCCGCTTCAAAAATGTAGTCGTTACATTCTATCAATCTCGTGCACATTCGAAATGGCATAAACAGACACGACCAATCGAAAAAATCAATATGATAGAGGAGTTAGGAATTCCTAATTTAAGATAGGATGGGGGGGCAAAAATAAGATAAGAAACGGCTAAGGACTTAGGAAAAATCCTAACTTCCTATTACAGAACGAATTCCTATCTTACTGTTCCTATCTTAAGTTAGGATGAGCATTTAGGATTTTTTCTGTTATGTGGCCCCAGGTAGGCTTTATTAAAGGGAGAGCATCCTCTGATAATGTTAGGCGTCTATTGCACCTAATGCAACTCAATCATAACAATAGCAATGCAATGGCGGCTATGTCATTGGATGCGCGTAAGGCCTTTGATATGGTGGAATGGGGCTTTCTACATCACACTCTTAGAAAATTTGGATGTGGAGAAGGTTTTATCAATTGGGTAAAGATTATCTATTCAGACCCAAGAGCTGCAGTGATAACAAATGGAATAATATCATCTTTCTTTAAGTTCTTTAAGACGAGCATAAAATGTTTCTTTATGCAGATGATATTTTGTTACTTCTGAATGACCCTCTGTTGTCAGTTCCTATTATTTTGTCCACAATAGAGTCTTTTTCAGAAATATCAGGTTATAAGATAAATTGGGAAAAGTCTGAGTGTATGCCGATTTCGAAAGGATGCAGTCAAACCATAATGACATTATTCCCGTTTAAGTGGGTTCAAACTGGAATGAAGTATCTAGGTATTAGACTTAACCCTGATTTGGCTAATATAATTGAGATGAATATGTCTCCTCTGCTTAAGAAGATTAAGCTGAATTTGGAAAGTGGAGGATGATTAACCTAACATTATGGGGGAAGATCAATGTGATTAAAATGATAGTCTCCACTCAATTTAATTATATCTTAATGATGATACCAGTACAGATTCCCAATACTATTTTCAAGCAATGTAACAAGTTAGTCACAGAATTTTTGTGGAATGGGAAAATACCAAGAATTAAGCCTCAAAAACTATTTGCCTCACGATACGTTGGTGGAATGGCCCTCCCAAATGTGGAATTATATAATATTGCCTTTGAGATGAATAAAATGGCAAGGCATTGGGGTACCGGTGGTTCCCAGCCAGAGTGGGTCAAAATTGAAGAAGGACTTGTGTGTCCATCTGGTATGGTGGAATACATGTCGCAGAAAACACGGGCAACGGAGGCTAATTTAATCCTGGATCATTCACGATAGGCATGGGCAAGGGTGCATAAAATGTTGGGGATTTCACAATATACACAAAGCTACTCTTCTTTATGGAGTAACCCCTCCATCTGTATTGGTAAAAAGGTATTTCTATGGCCAACTTGGTTAGAGAAGGGTATACGTACTGTCCAAGATCTATATAGAGATCAAACATTCATGTCTTTTGAGGAACTTAAACAACAATATAGCTCAACTGACAAAGGGGATTTCTGGAGGTATCTACAGTTCAGTTCAGTTGGAGCTGTTTTTGGCTTGAGAAGGGGAAACAAAGAAGAAAATTTGATGTAGGACTTTTTTAATGATCCGCCTATTTTACACTTACACTCTGCTTCTGATTTCTATAACAAAATGTGAAAAACTCAAACAAAAATGTGTGAAAATTTAAGAATTATCTGGCAGAAAGATCTTGATACAGACATTGATGACGAGTGACAGCACAGCCTCCAAGCTCTAAATGACCAAAAGGAGCTTATGCAAGGCACCGATCTGTCGAGAATGCATGAATCGCATGTTTATTCACTATTAATCAGTCATTACTTCAGACATTATTCCGTCTTAACTCACGTAACCTTATTGTAAAGTGTTAGCGAANATTGCTAATAAATATCTTAAGCCAGTCACTAGCAATGAGTGAAAAAAAGGTTTTGTGTAATCTTTCATAGTTTTGTGAGAAATTGCCAAGAAAGCGTATATTTTGCTGGGGTATGTAAACATATGAGCACCACTGTATCTGTCTCCCTATGAAAAAAATAGTAGGAAAGCTCCAACTTGGACCGTAAAAAAAACACCGTGTTCCACTAAATATAAATCGGTAGACTTTTAATATGTCATTTAGATGTAGGCTACCAAGGGATTACAAAAAACGTGGCATGTTTCCTATAACAATTTGTCCCGTGTCAAAAGATTGACTTAAGTTAGGCTTTGCTCTTTCTCTCTCCCTCTCTCGTGCGTGCTATAAGATGCCGCAGCATATGATTCGAAGCATGATGTTGGATGCCTCGCGTAGCCTACATGCGCTTCTTCTCCGTAGTGCCTACTACAGTGGTCTCCAATTAACTTTTCCCAAGGGCCAAATAATGTAGAGCAAACAAGGCCGCGGGCCAGACCACAAAAAAAATAAAAAAATAAAAAAAATAAAAAAAATAAAAAAAAAAAAAATAAAATTAAAATAGTAATAAAATAATAGAAACACTGTTGAAATATTAAAATATTAGTATTAGCTGTTGCAATATAGTGCCAGGGAGGAATGTAGGCTAAATAAAGACCAACTGTGGACAGGTTAACGAGAGAGAGGGAGGGAGGGAGACAGAGAGAGAGAGAGAGAGAGAGCACGTTCAACTGCTGAATGCATGTTCAACTGCTGAACGTGCTCTCCAGCAGAGCCACTTCAGTCACGGAGGGAGGGAGGGAGAGAGAGATTTAGGCTTCATGACAAGACCTAAAACAAATATAGGTCAATATGTGCGCTAAAATCCCAATTCGGTCGAGGAACAAAAGCCATTTCCATAGCGATTAAATCTCATTGAACTCATGCGCTGCATCTCACCTCTGCCTGAACAGAAAAGACGCAAGCCCATGCCACAGGTGGCACCCAGGCAGATGAAATAGTTAGTTTCCAGGAATGCTCGTCTATATTCCTTTATTGCGGTCGTTTCCGAAAATCATATTAGTTTTCTTCCAACGCATTCCCGATGTATCATGCATTCTCTGCTCAACTGATCTCGCGTAACGCGCCCCTACCAAACTACGGGGGAAAAATATCCTCCAAATTTAGAATAGGCTACTACAGTAAGCAAGCTAAAATGCAAAGAGGGTGATATCACAAATACACAAAAATAGTGCAGGGGAGGAGAATCGTCCACATTTAACAGAGGACAGAGTGCTCTAACTGCATAACTGAGCGCTCAAGACTCTTCTGGTTGAACAGAGGGAAACAAGCTCACTGTCGGGGAGATGAGGTGGGCCATCAGGAATATTAAACCCTATTCTGCCTAACTACTAGCCTACGTATGTTTCCTGGACATTTCTGAAATTTGGGTTAGGGGTAGGGTGGAGCAAGGTAGCCTACTGTTCTCAGATGCTCGCGTGGCGCCTTGCTCTCAGATAGGCTAAATTAGTAATGCGATACAGACATATAGATACGGTCAGCCAGACCTTGAATATTACGAGTGCAAGACAAAGCAAAGCTGATATAACAAAGACATACAATAGAAGCAAAGGAGAATCGTTTACATCTGCAAACAGAAGAGAGTTGAGAAAACTCAGACGACTTGGCTTAAATAACTGTGCGCTTCGCGCCTCATGACTCTCCAAAGGGCGCGGCTCACCGCGGCGTGCAGGCTGCACCCAGGCAACGTTGACCTTCAGGAATACTCAGCAAATCTTCTACCTGGCTCTATAATGTCAAGACATTTTTAAGGAACTGGTTTACTTTTTGTCCTCCCTTCTTTTGGTAATAATGACTGTTCTCTGGAGCTTGAATTGCGTTAGCGTCTCTATGCTACATGCAGGCTACTACCTTGCATAAAAGATACTTCCAAAATACGGGATAATTGTCATCCAAACTTCAAATAAATGTGAGTAAACAAAAGACAAAATGTATCTGGCCTACATAAAACTAGGGAAGGAGAGAATTGTCCTCATTTTCAACCAGAAGAGAGCAGAGTGCTTCGATACCGCACAATTGCGAATGGTCTGATGTCCGAGGTAAACGCAATGATAAATAAAAGCTTGTCTATATGTCTAGCAGACAACAGATTGCACTTCACCATTTTCCCTCATTGTCAATGTCTGCCATGAGACTGTTAGTATAAGATTTAACTGTTTGTGAATGCTTAGGAGAGATCACTGACGTTTTTGTGATCGCAAATCGCGCATGGCCACAAATAGGCGCATTTATGGTTTCATTTTTAAGGACCTCATGGCGAGCCAAAAGTTTGCTGCCCGCGGGCCGCAGTTGGCCCGCGGGCCGTTGTTTGGAGACCAGTGGCCTACTAGATACTTTCGCCATTTAGTAGCGCACAGATCCGTTAAAATAGCCGTCAGGAAAACGTGCCGTAGGCCTACCCAAGCTTTCATTAACGGAGCTCTTTTGAGAATAAATACTTTTTGACGTGGGCAGGGCAAATGCGGTTTCAAATTATTAGGAAAAACAGCTTACCCACTGTGGTTAACTACATCCACTCACTTCTCATCGAAATGCTTGCGTCTTGATCTCATAACAAGTATCATGATCTCAAATAGCTACCTCTCTGGGAAACGTGTAGACTATCTGTGACAGATCGTTTGGACATTTTCTTATAATCAGAGATGTTCTAGAACTATAAAGAAAGATATTTGATACAACTACGCCAGCCCCGCAGACCAAAGCGGCACCTGTTTAAAACTGGGCTTTCAAAGAGAAGTATGAAGGGCGGGACTTAGATTGTGCTCGTTCACGTTATTGGCTGTGCCGACAGCAACAAATGCTGTGATTGGTCAAACGTCATTGTCAGTTGTGGAATCTCTTCTGAAACTGTAGGCCTATGAAGTTTTCTGCGGTAGAGCGCTACTTAATGATACAGTAAGTTGGCGCTACAGTTTTTTCACTCGATTGACCCCCCCCCCCCCCTAATTTTTTTCTCCTCGGATCTACACGATTCACAGAAATGACCCATTTTGATTTCAAAACGGCGAATTTCGCCGAAAGGTGAGGGATTTTCATGCCTGCAGTGTAATTTCTGATGTTGCCATGTCAAAAAGTGAGTAGGCTAGGCCTATTGGCAGAACTGATGATCATTTTCATGTTATAGAGGCGGGCCGGGGTCAGGGGTCAGCCTCTGCTGAAAGTAACTAAAAGTAATCTAACTTAGTTACTTTTAAAAGCCAGTAGTCAGTAACTTGACTAAGTTACTTTTTAAAGAAGTAGTCAGTAGCCGGATTACTGTTTCACATTAACTGTGGCAACACTGCACACACACACACACACACAGGCCGGAAGCCTGTCTCCATTTTCTTTCTTTTCCCTTTTATTTTCTTTCTGTTTCATAATATTTGTGCCTTATATTTTGTTATTATTCCATTGAACCGATTTTGAATGTAATGCATGTATTAGATTATTTGGTAGTTAATAAAAGCGTAAGGAATCAACTTACTTAGAACATTGAGAACCTTCAACTGAGTTTTGTGCCCTTGTGTGCTGACAGTCACAGTGAACCGTCCAGTCTCATGACTACATTACTGTACTGCCAATCACAACGGGTACAAGGACTCCACATTAATTTTGGTCATTTGCAATTCATTGAGAAATACTGAGATCTAGATTATTATGAGACTGATCTATTTTATTGCATTTTGATTTATTAATTTTGACTTATTACATAAGTCATAATCGATAAATCTCTCAAAACGCGATTATCAAACATATTCGGGTGCAACCCCTACACTAGTATGTGACTGTCATCAATGTCTAGTATGTCAAATGTGTTTGGTGTTTTGTTGTCTGTTATGAAGGCCTTATGTATGCCTGTTGTAGGCTGTCTCAAATCTGTGATGGTGGTGAGAACGAATTCCCCCTTGGGGACAATAAAAGACTATCTATCTATCTATCTATCTATCTATCTATCTATCTACATTTGCTTAAAGTGGACCTCCGGGATTTTGGACACCGGACCTCATTTCCGAGTCAGCCAGGGTGTAAACAATGTGTCCAGAACGTTTTTTTCACATTCCATGCAGTCCTTGTGAATTCACATGTCCATGTTGCTAAGCTAGCGCAAGTCAGCGGCTATTGGTAGCCTGCCTCCAAAAATAGTCTTATCCAGTTGCAACAACATTCAACCCCATTATTATGCCAGACTGCAAGTGTAAATACTTGTCTTTATAGACAGGGGTGCACATAACTGGTACGCAGGTGCGCATGCGCACCAAAAATTAGCAATGCATACTGCCACCTCGGTCACTACAGCGCACTTGCGTACTGACTATCTCACCAGACTGTTGATGTTGGTGACTGGTCAAACATAAAAGAAACAGACAACAGTAGCCTAATCAGTTTCTTTGGAGTTTCGTCAACAGCAAAGAAAATTGAGTCAGAGATTTAAAAAACAAAACTTTCCGAGAAGTGGCTCCAAGTGCCGTGGCTTGAGGCTAATGATGAGCGGATAGAAATGTAGTGCCAGTCCCTTGAAATGCGGAATCGTTCCGTATGTGGTAGTGAAAGCATGCGTTCCGTGTTGAACAGGTAAGGGACGCGATGTGTCCCGTTTTCTCATGAATGCCTAAAAATAGACATGTCACTCGCATATCAACTGTAGCCTAAATCTAACGACAGTCAGCGCGAGCGCGACCGAGTTGAGCTCCTGGCTCTCTCCTCCTCCCTCCATCATTATGGAATTGTGGCATCTGTTAACTGCCAGAATGGACGCGCACCCCTGTCATTCTCATTGGCAACTCCGATGCATAGAAGTTAAAAACTGAAAGCATGCATCCATGCGCGTGGCTTCTTAAATGCACGCAGTTCCCGGCCAGCTCCACTTCTTAATTTCGTCAGCTTCCTCCCACCATATTCCAAACGGACACCGCATACAAGTTTATTCCCCCTCTGTGCATCAGTTAGCAGGCATGACGGCGAAATCGGCAAAAACAGATGAAATCCAGACAATAGGCTAATCACTTAACTTGAAGATGACCTGTTGACCATTTGTAGGCTAATTAAGAATACCAAACTAACAACAAATTTGATTAGGCTACCTTGCACCAGTTGCATTAGCCTTCAAACAACGTGTCAATGTTCGTGGTGATCATGTTTTATCCTTCGACACTGCAGACGGTAGACTTTTTTTTTTTTTTTTACCGCGGATGAGGTGCGTACCAAAACATATTTGCAGGTGCGCATCTGAGTCACGGCCTAAAAAAGTTATGTGCACCCCTGTTTATAGAATGAAGTTTGAAATTAAACCAACATTGCAATCATGTTTGATCAGCATCAGCAATTTGTGTTCCCTGATTTGAAAGCTTGACAGCCGCGGAGTGATATTCCTAGTACAAATCCTTCATTTGACACATCCATAACTTTTACATGAGCGAACTCCAACATCTTTGAAGTTTGTAAAACTGAACGTTTTCCCCTCTCCCTGACCTCGCTCGCAAACACCAAGAGTAATGCTGTCTGTCCGACTTTATCAACCTTTTGTAACATTGAAACATATGCCATGACAATGTTTGGTTGTTACTAGATAACCCGTGTGTCTACAGAGCATGTTGGCGAACAGAACAGTGCACCCGTCTCTTCTAAATCCCTTTCACCCTCCCATTCCATCTCGTCGCAAAAAACATTCCATGTATAATAACTAGAGCTACGAGTGACATGATATTTCATAATGTCAAGCCAGATCACATAGCGTTGCGTAACTTATGAGTCCATAGGAATACGGCAAATCATTTCTAATGCCATTTGTTACAGCAATTAGCCTACACAAAATAACAGTACAGCATTACAACATGCAAATCCAAAAAGTTTGTAAAACTGAACGGTTTTCCCCTCTCCCTGACCTCGCTCGCAAACATCAAGAGTAATGCTTTCTGTCCGACTTTGTCAACTATTCGTAACATTGAAACATATACCATAACAATATTTGGTTGTTACTATGACCCGTGTGTCTACAGAGCATAGCCTATGTTGGCGAACAGAACAGTGCACCCATCTCTTCTAAATCCCTTTCATCCTCCCATTCCATTTCGTCTCAAAAAACATTCCATGTAATAATAACTAGAGTTACGAGTGACATATTTCACAATGTCAAGCCAGATCACATAGCGTTGCGTAACTTATGCATCCATAGGAATACGGCAAATCATTTCTAATGCCATTTGTCACAGCAATTACACAAAATAACAGTAAAGCATAACAACATGCCAATCCAAAAAGGGTAACTTCTAGCCCAAGTTTTGGCTAACGTAGGCGAAGCCATTATCACTGAACCACTGGGCTACCATCATAGAAGCAGAAAGCATAGCAACAAACCTGTTCTTCGGAGACTGTTGGTGCGTGCCACAAATGTTTTAGGTAGACCTGGGAATGCGGTTGGCACCGCAGACACTTTTAGAGTTTTCCGTGTAGGTATTAGACTTCGAGAAGGACTTTGTGAAGTCGTCAGGACTGAAATGGTCACTGCAAAGCACCCGGGTAGCCTACGGGGCGTCTCCATCGGTGTGTTGATGTCTAGCCCTGCAGCCAGGAGAGTTTGGTTCTTTCAACATCTTTCACTGGAAACCAGTGGAAACGTGTCGATACCCATCTGTGGGCTTTATTATTGCACACTGATGTACCATGGTGCGATGTCGTTGGGTTTTAATCCACTATTCGATCCGAAAGCAGTTGTAGAACTAGCCTTGATTTGCGATGTCTCTTGCGGCTCCCTGAAGTGGGTGGGTACATCACAACTGAAGAGAGCGAAGTAAAATTCCGCTGACCCCGAGAAAATAGTCTCTCAACATGGCAAAATCCACGCAATGCAAGGTTGGTTTAATTTCAAACTTCATTCTACTAAGACAAATATTTACACTTGTAGTCTGGCATAATAACGGTTTTGTTTTGAATGTTGTTTAAACGGGATAAGTTACCTATAGCCTTTCACTTGCGCTAGCTTAGCAACATGGACATGCGAATTCACAAGGACTGCATGGAATGTGAAAAAAGCGTTCTGGACACATTGTTTACACCCTGGCTGACTCGGTAATGAGGTCCGGTGTCCAAAATCCCGAAGGTTCACTTTAACTTTACTTGGACTATATTGAGCTACGGGAAGTGAGGAAAGGCAATATGTAGCTTGTCTATTTCGACAGTAAATTAGGCACGTTACTATCATGGTTAATAAACTTAGCGGTGTGGGGAAACACAATGTTGTACTATCATTAGTTTTGGCATGGATGTAGGCTATAAACTGTCTGTCTCTTTATTGGCTAGATGGATAGTCTATACAAAGATTTTCTTAAGAGAGTAGAACTAAGGGCCAAAACATACCAAGGCGGAACGGAACGGTCGCGGGACGAACGCGGTCTTTCTGCTTAGTTTCGGCCGGTGTGTTTTTCTCTGCCTTTCACACTAACAGCGTCGGCGTGCGCGGTCAGTCCTGTTTAAAAAAAAAAAAAAACACAGCTAAAGGTAGCGCGCTACTATGCCATTCATTTGAATGAGACGTCGCCGGCGTGAAAAATACGCTCAAGTTCTATTTTCCAAATGCAGCGCAGGCGCATTGCCGGCTCGCGCGCCGCTGACGCCCGACTACGGCTGGTTGGTGTGTAAGGACAGACATGTTTCAATGTATTCTCACCGATGCCGGTAAAAAACGCGTCCGTTCTGCGACGCTTTACCATCCTGGTGTGTAAGACCCCTAAGTCAGGAGCAAGAGGTCTCGATAAGGTCTCGATTGAGGTTAAGCTGGGCTTACACTGTGCGACTTTTGCCCCGATTTGGCACTCGCACGACTTTTGGGGAGTCGGGCTGATTTCTTGCTCAATCGCAGGTCAATCGTGAGTCTCGCATCGTGCAGTGTACATGGGGTAACGACAAGCGATTTCTCCTCACGATCGTGCAATCGCAGGGTCGCAAGAAAATCAAAACGGTTTGAAATTCTGGTCGTGGCTCGTGCGTAAATCGCACAGTTAAAGCAGTGCTACGACCCGAATTGACACTTCACATGCACAAATTAATAGGGCCGATTCGCTGTTGAGCACGACCTCATCTCCACCTCAGGTGCGCATGTTCCCTCCTCTGCAGACCGGGGAAACATGCCTGTCGCGTCGTACAGTGGAAGCATTTTGCTCGCATCCGACTGTCGGCTCGTGTAGTGTGAGGACGTGAGTCGTGAGCTGTGAACTTTTAAACAGTGAAATTCCATTGTGCAGTGTGAGCAGAAGCTTAAGACCCACGAGTGAAAATATCGCAC
The DNA here is from genome assembly GCF_034702125.1 of Engraulis encrasicolus. Classification (NCBI taxonomy): domain Eukaryota; kingdom Metazoa; phylum Chordata; class Actinopteri; order Clupeiformes; family Engraulidae; genus Engraulis; species Engraulis encrasicolus. Next base: position 31,796,604 of record NC_085873.1, on the reverse strand, counting down.
AGTGTATGCCCTGCTTAATAGAACTAAAAATCTACAAACAACGATGTATTTTGACCACCTTGTGCAACTCATTCCTTGAATTAAATATGTTGCAACTGTTGCCAAGTTTCAAAACGGTGTGGCGCCTAAGTTAACATTTAGCTTTTTTGGTCTTCTTTTGTTTTAAAAGGCATAGTAGTTTATTAAATAGTGTTCAGCGTTCCATAGGAAATCGTACTGTTATCAGCATGATGGGAAAGCAAGAAATGTAATTTCAAATTCTTTGTATGACCAGTGCATGTAAAGAAATTGACAATAAAACCAACTTGACTTGACTTGACTTGATGATGACCTGCCTGATTAGAATATGTATAACATGCCCCGTTTTAAATGTCAAGCTAAATGTAACCGGGTGAGCGCGGATGGAGACGGAACCATTGTGAGTGGTGAAGCGTTCCACCCGGTCATATTTAAACACCGGACATCAGGCTTGTTTCGAGCTAATAGTAGCCAGCTGCGTTGGATCTGTTGAGCTCCGAAGAGTTGGCTGTGCCTCTGCGCTATCCGCTTCTGGTAAGTATCTGAAACTTTGATATGGGGTTTATTGTTTTTGGGCCGTATGTGATCACATTCCCTTCTCCTTGCGTCGTCGCCTTTAGTGCTGGACTGCAGTCGCTTCATGCGGTTATGCCAGGTGCGTGTTTCTACTTTTCCCTCTTCCACTGCTTCTCTTGGGCATTTCAGTTAATAGTAGTTTCTCATTCGATCTCATTCTCGACAGATCGGTGCCTTGCATAAGCTCCTTTTGGTCATTTGGAGCTTGGAGGCTGTGCTGTCGCTTTTCTGTCGCTTCACCTGCCGTTTGGGCAGTTGTTTACCTCTGCCACCTTGCTTTGTGGAAACGTGGTAAGTTTCCAACGTTTCACGCTTGTCGGCTATGATGGCGCTAGCGGTGAGCCTAATGCCTGTTTGTACCCGTGCAGGAAACATGTGTGCTTATGCCAGAAACGGACGTAGGCCTACGGTGTATCCAATATATAGCAACGCGACCAGCTCCGAACCGGTAAGTTTGTATGCCATGTTCACTATAGCCAAGTATCCCTGTAACACGCTATTAACATGCTGCCTTTGCTTTTAGAGGTCTAACCCCAACCGCTACTGCTGTTTTGCCTGGAGTGGGTGATTGCTGTCGCTGCCCTTTTGTTATTTTCCCTGCACTGTCGCTGTTTGTGTGTCCCAGCTCCCAGTTGGCGTGAGAGGCCTTGTCACTGGAGCTGCCTTTAGTGTGAGTGTTTGTGTGGGCGTGCATGTGCGTGTGAAATCACTACTGTGTGTGTGTGGATGTGTTTGTCATTCTGTGTTTGTGTGTCTTTTGTTTGCATTGCGTGTTGCTGCATTGTGCTGCTTCGCTTTTGCTGCTTTTTGTTTGTTTTGTTTGTTTGGCTTCACGTTCTTCCCCAATTGTCTTTGTTAATTTTGGATTTATTTCAGCAAGCAATCCAGCTCCAGTAGGTTAAAGTGGGACTAGCTCCTCTCCCCTCTAGCTCTCCTCCACCTGACTCCCATGTGGAGTGCTTAGTACTAGTCGAGCAGACACCTTTTCTCTTTCTGTGTGTATTCGATTTTCCTTATTTGTAGTGAGTAGACTTGAAGTTTGCAGTGTATTGTCTTTAATTTGCTTTTCTTCCCTTTTTTTGTAGTATTGCAGTGACTTGCGGTGTTGGGTGCACTGGTGGTGGCTTTCCTGTCTAGTCTGCCTTCTTAACCCTTTCCTCTCCAGGTATATATTACAGCTGGTTGGTGAGTGTGAGGTGGAGTAGCCTATAGAGATCCCCTTGATTTTAGTGAATTGTCATTGTCATTGGTACCAAACGAAAACTATTTAAAAAGACATACTTTTTAATACTTTTTTATTAAACTTTCTACTGATCTATTTATGAAATAATTATTGAATTGCCTTGTGACTCCATTTTCGTAATTGTTGAACTGAGAAGGAAAATAAAAAGACATTGTATTTGTACACTTTGTGTCCTCATTCTTACAAACTTTTGCACATTCGAACCTGTGAAGCCTTTTTGGGTCTGTGTTGTTGTCTTGGGGTAGCGCCCCCAAGTGGCGTAGTCGAGAGAAACAAGCAGATTATCTGCCACTGGTTACATAAAGGTTGAAAATCAAGTACCCAATCCATATAAAAGAATCATCAGTCCCAACACATCAAAGATAGCACAACCCAACTGGAAAATGATGACCGCAAAGCTATGGCTCTGGATGACCCATGTGCAATAGGCACGGACGCAACCAAGCATAAAAATGCTTGATCAACACGAGATCTGCTTAGTCCAATAAAGGTGGAGTTGAATGCTTAGCAAACAAGTTGGACAGTTTTTTCTGACGTGATTTCCCAAAACATGAAAAAAACGTTGCTTCCTACTTGCTACTAGCACCATTCAGACATGACGCCATTGCGACATCCGTCATTTTGGTATCACCATTCCGACACTTGAGGGGAGCTGTCCACGGTTGTGGTGCTTAATGTTTCCGTTAACGACACTTTCATCTCCGCCTATGGCCTGGCTCACCAAGGTCTGTCCATGGTGCTGATATCGTGGCACTCTAGCCGTACTGTGGTCTCGGTGAGCGGTGTCAAACGTTTCCTCCTAATTCATAGCAGCACCCGAGAAAATGTTGTAAAAAATGACATAGCCTATTTTAAATTTCAGTTCACTATTCAGTATTGCATGCAACTTCAATGAAGTTCATCCACATGCACGTCACAAAACAATAACCCACGCCATGCAGCAGCGGGACTATTTCGCTTAGCCTATATTCCTTTCCAAAATTCTTCCGAATGTCACAAAAATCAGTTGTTTGCACTGTCCATAATTGAACCAAACGAAAAAAATATCCACATCTAGAAATCAAGTCTTCAGTTTCGATGATACAAATCTTCCACAAAAATGCAAGCCGTGGCGCAAATAAGCCTTCCAAACAAAGTCTCTCGCGGCCAAAAGTGACTGAGCCCACCTGGGGCCTCATGTACGAAGCTCACTTACGGACAAAAAAGCTACTTAAGTTGTTTTCCACGGTCACGGTCAGATGTACTAAAACAGACTAGGCGTGGAAAACTGCGGATCTCCACGCGAATTTCAGGGCTGCTGTGGAAGTTTCCGTAAGCATGGAAGTTGCCGTAAGTGGTGCATTGCGTCTTTTTGGCGGCACACAGAGGCATGCAGCGCAAGTACATGTGTTGTACGCGGTCGGAAATATTGCAGAGATGCAGCCAGTTAAACGTGGATTTTAATTTTGAGGCGCGAACCTATTGTTGAGGCAGCTGGTTAAAATGAAGCGGACGCTGAAACTATTCTGGAATTATAACGAAATTGGATGCCCATCAGCAGTATTATTTCAAGTAGGCCCTATTTGGCAGCTATTAAACATTGCATATTTTCTGGATCTGCGATGTGTCTTCTCGCATTTGTTGGGAACGTCCTCACCGCAGTGCTTGTCTTTATTTTAATAAGGCTACTGTAAAATGAGTCCATCAATTAACAGGTGATTTTATAGGCTAACTGAGTAGGCCTATTGGCTGCAAGTTATTCATACATGTGGCGTAGCCTATGTGTACGTGTCATCTTTCATATTTATACCCGACATAGCCTAAATGTTTATTTCTCGGAAGCCTTGGCGACTGCCTCATCGCAATGTGTTTTGATGTAATGCCTTGTAAATATCAATTGTTGGGAAACCTGCATTGTAGTACTGCAGTATAACATGACAGTTTTTTCTGCAGTCCTCACATTAAGTAGGCTATTACCAATGCCTGATTTTATACACGCCAAAGTATTTTTGTTTGGCTATTGCGCACAGCCTTTTTCCTTTTAAATTGGCTACCTCTGAAACAGCGCCTTCACTTCGCATCATGAAATGTATTTCCCGCGTTTCCTTTCCCATTCTTTCAACCAATGAATGCACACGAATGGGTCTGTTCATACTAATTAGAATATTCATATAGAATATTTAAGGGAGGAGGCAAGGCGGATACTTGGGCCCACGCGTGCATATGCGGAAGATTTCACGGCAAAACCTGGTTATGCACTTATTGCAGGCTTGTAAAGTAATGACATAATACGAACACTAGGTGGTGGTGTTGTATGTACTTTCAATGGGTGGTGTAGATTAAATTCAAAGAAATTCAAGGTAATGGCACCACCTAGTGTTCGTATTATGGCATTATTTTGAATTGAAATTCTTTCCATTCGGAATTTCGTACAAGCCTGACTTATTGATACATCCGGATTTTTTTGTCCGTAAGTAACAGTCAAGATTTTCGCGCCCGCACTTTCTTGGTAGGAAATCCACGCACTTCTTTGTACATGAGGCCCCTGGTCTGTGAAAAAAGGGAGACTGGCCTGTCCTGATCTTTAGAAGCTGGTCAGAGAGAGTCGCACATTGTTTAGCCTACACACGCCCTCAAACAATTCCTTGGATACCCCGTCACGATGCAGAACAGTAGCCTAGGCCATGTCAAAGCCTATGAGAAACAAAAGAAACTTTTAGACAGTTAGGTCTGATGTCTGATTTATGGTCATAAAATGTAATTTCCACCGTGGTTGTAACAGACACATGGTATGAAGTTGGCGTGAAGGAGAGATGTTTCCTTTTCTCACATTCTCGAATTTAACACCTCAATTATTTAACCCGACTTTAAATAAAAAAAATCTGTAGCCTGCTTAACATACACGTGTCAGTCATGGGCACAAAATGTTGCTTTACCGATAGGCCTATGAAATTAAATGAAACGTAGCCTACTTGCGAAACAACAGCCTCAAAAATGTTCCATGCGCAATAGCCTACAATGTTGCCAATCCGTAAATTCGTCACCAAAAAAGTCAGAAGATGGCGTGCATGGTCAATCAGTGGATGAGCTGAAGATATTGAATTACTAGAAAATATTTTTAACAGGGTTGTTCCCAACCTTGAACTTGAATGATGTTCACTCACGTTTATCTGTTTTAGAGATAAGCCTTCTAGAACTTGGTTGCTATAGGCCTATTAGGCCTACATAATTTTCTTTAAAATAGAGCCTAAATCAAGTTCATTGGCTTAATGATGATCCCCACGAGCGCAGGATATTTTTTGGGAGAGAGACCACTCGTGCGTCAGCGATTCCCCTGCAACACTTTCAACAGGTCAAGGTCATACAGAGTGGACAGTAAATGCTGCTTGAAATGATAACTGAAATTACGCTCGAGAATTAATAAAACATATCAGGATGTTTATGTCATTTTCCAGTCTGCACGTCTTTACGCGCAAAGTAAGATAAGGTGAAACTGCCATTATTGCCGTTGTACATAAAGACGCACAGAAAGGGATGGAAGGATGGATGAAGTAGTAGTTATATGGAAGGGTCCGTCAATGTCTGTAAACATAGCACATTCAAAGTCCTCGTCGGAAAAGACCTGTCAACACAATGATATCCCCAAAATCCACCTACACATCATTATCGCCATCAATGACTGAAGAGCAATGGGCGGTGAATGGTAAGCGCGAAGGCATGTAATTGCGGCTGCATTTTCAGTGTCTGTACGTGTGTGGTACTGTAATTGCGTGTCGGAATGGTGATATGTTGAAAAGAGAAAATCATACCACCATTCCGACAAAAGAAAAAATGACATTCGGAACGACGGGACGTTTCATTTCTTTAAAAAATATCAACATTCCGACAATTGAACGTCAATGTCGGAATGACGGTAAGTCGGAATGGCAGCATGTAACCACAAGTATATGGGCTACACCTGCAATTCATGTCAGATAGATGAATGACAATCACAGCAGATTACCGACGGCATGGAGGAGGTCTTCTGCCTAGCACTTGCTCTTATGATACTGCGCGGCTGCCTTGCAAAAATGTTGTTCCCGCGATAGCTTATCGCCATGTGACATGACTGCCGCGCAGAGGTCACTCCCTTATGCTGCGTCGTGAACGGAAATTCTAACCAGGATGCTTCACACGGACACAGTGAGCATGCTCGCCGCTTAGCAAATTGGCTGCCTGGCCGAAAAAACGCCGTTTTGAACAACCCCTCAGGCGTTTTTCCTCTTGAAGAGTGTCTTGCTGTTATTCTGGCCAACTGTGGAAATTGGCCTTTGCCATCGGAATATGAACATTTAACAGCCATATAGCCCTACTTACCTTCCCTATTCTGTAGGTTTGAAAAATATGGCATACATTATATTGATATGATCAGATATAAAATTAACTTCAGGGTTTAAATAATAAAAGCTTTTTTAAAATAGAATGGAAATGGTGGGACATGTTTTCCCAAGGTATGGTGCTCTTAAAGGAGAATTCCGGCCAGTTTGGATTAATATCCCATCTTGGGTGGACCGAGGGAAAGGGATGAAAGGCAAAACCGCGAGAAATTTTCATGCCTGCTGCACAAAGTTGTTCAATTGCGCTGTTTTCGGTTAAAACCTGACCCTTCGGGCACGTATTTGACCTGTTTTAAAGCTCCTAGTGTGCATTAAAACCCTTTTGAACGCTTTGGCCGTGGTGTGTGGGTCCATACAAGTCGATCTAGTGGTTCACATTTCCATTAGGTAGCATAGGTACGATACAACAGGAGTTTTCAAAAGTGGCGCACCTACCTCTTTCAGCTTCCGCCTTCCAACTACGTCCGCAAAATGGTTCGCCAAAGTGATACTTCATAGTAATCCATTTTATTTTTGTCCACCAAAGACGAGCCACAAGAAACATATTCACATGTTTTCATGCCCTGAGTTGTTATTGTCGCGCAGATTCACTTCTCTCTCACTGAACGCAGTGTAGTGACGTCACTGTGTCACATGACTCCTGGAAGGAATAATTCTTTATCTGTAACAAATATTCTGGTTCGAAAAAGATAACCATGGCCACCAAACTCTTCAATTGAACTACCCCAACGGAGGATCCATCTCAAAATATCAAACAGTATATTACGACAGCGCCTCTCTTTCTCGCTTATGTATAATAACTGGATGAGCGAATGGCGTTCCTTCCAGGAGTCATGTGACACCGTGACGTCACTAAACTGCGTTCAGTGACAGAGAAGTGAATCTGCGAGACAATAACAACTCAGGACACGAAAAAATGTGAATATGTTTATTGTGGCTCGTCTTTGGTGGACAAAAATAAAATGGATTACTATGAAGTATCACTTTGGCGAACCATTTTGCGGACGTAGTTGGAAGGCGGAAGCTGAAAGAGGTAGGTGCGCCACTTTTGAAAACTCCTGTTGTATCGTACCTATGCTACCTAATGGAAATGTGAACCACTAGATCGACTTGTATGGACCCACACACCACGGCCAAAGCGTTCAAAAGGGTTTTAATGCACACTAGGAGCTTTAAAACAGGTCAAATACGTGCCCGAAGGGTCAGGTTTTAACCGAAAACAGCGCAATTGAACAACTTTGCGCAGCAGGCATGAAAATTTCTCACGGTTTTGCCTTTCATCCCTTTCCCTCGGTCCACCCAAGATGGGATATTAATCCAAACTGGCCGGAATTCTCCTTTAACAGGGTGTCCGTGGGGTCTAAAAAAGTCTAAAATTACACATTTCCCATTTTAGGCCTAAAAAAGTCTACAATTTAGGGATATTTTGCACTGTTGGTCTAAAATTGAGTGTGAGTAATTTAAGACCTACGTTTCAATGCAAATTATCGACAAAAGGATTAGGCTAATGTTCATTTGTTTTGTTTCGCTTTGTTTTTACATCCTTTTCCACGCCGCTGTTTTTTTTCTGGTATTGTGGCAGTTATGGTCTGTGTAGTTCTACATGACATGTTGCTGTGTGCAACGTACAATAATAAAACTACAGATGTGATACGGAAATGTACAACCTCGCTTGCGGGAAGACCTCTGATACAACCCCCTAAAACGAATAGGAAGGCATGAATCTTTGGATTGAGTGGCAAGGGCTGAGTTGGTCAACATTTTTAACTATTTTGTTAACTGCCATAAGACGTTCTCTTGGACACCTCCAATAGATGAAACAAATAAATGTCCTTTTATGGCAGCATTTTATGGCAGTAGTGGTGTTACCTCATGTTCTGTTCTTCTATCTTGGTTAGGTCCTCTTGATATAGGTGTGTTGCTTGCACATAATGCCATTAGTGAAGGGCATGGCGATTCTTTCGCGCCAGTTCGTTCTCTTCGTTCAGTTCTGCTGAGGAATTCGTTCGTTCACAGTTCGTTCAGTCGTTCATTTTGATTACGTCACGCAGGAGAGCAAGGGGTGAATGACGAGCGAACTAGTTCAGTGAACGAGAGGAGGAGGGGGGCATTCATACTTTGCCTGTGTGCTTCTCATGTCCAAACATATCAACTTAACTCATTTTGCCTAGTTACAGTGCCTTCAAAAAGTCTACACACCCCTCCTCAAATGTCAGGTTTTTGTGATGTAAAAAAATGACAGAAAGACAAATAAATTCACAGCTTTTTCCACCTTCAATCTAAACTATTAACCTGTACAATGCAATTGAGAAACAAGCATAAAGCTTTAAATGGAAACAATAGAAAATAAAAAAAACTTCAATTAACATGGTTGCATAAATATACACACCCTTAAATTAATACTTAGTTGCAGCACCTTTGGGCTTCTCTGGGCTATTCCAAAACCTCAATCTTATTCTAGTGAAGCCATGCTTTTGTAGACTTAGGCGTGTGCTTGGAGAAATTGTTGTTCTGAAAGATTAGTTCCTTTGCATATTCACCTTTCTACCAGGGGGCCGGAGGTTTTGTGGCATTACCACGGCCCCTGTGGAAATGTTCATAATTCCCTCCTCCCTAATGAGGGCCCCAGTTACAGCTGAAGAAAAATAGCACAAAAGAACAATGCTGCCACCACCATACTTCTTGCTAGGTATGGTGTTATTGCGGTGATGTTTTGCGCCAAACATACCCTTTTGAATTATGACCAAAAAGTTCAATCTTGGTGAGGTAAATTTTGCAAAAAATACTTCTGTAATCTCCCAAATGCATGTGGGAAGATGTGTTATGGTCAGGTGAAACCGAGGTTGAACATTTTGGACATAATTCCAAAAGGTATTTTTGGCACAAAACATCGCTGCAATAACACCATACCTAACGTAAAGTATGGTGGTGGCAGCATTGTTCTTTTGTGCTGTTTTTCTTTAGCTGTAACTGGGGCCTTCATTAGGGAGGAGGGAATTATGAACATTTCCACAGGGGCCGTGGTAGTGGCACAAAATCTTCGGGCCCCCTGGTAGAAAGGTGAATATGCAGAGGAACTAATCTTTCAGAACGACGATTTCTCTAAGCACACGCCTTAATCTACAAAAGAATGGCTTCACCAGAATAATATTGAGGTTTTGGAATGGCCCAGACAAGCCAAAGGTGCTGCAACTAAGTATTAATTTAAGGGTGTGTATATTTATGCAACCATGTTAATTGAAGTTTTTTATTTTCTATTGTTTCCATTTAAAGCTTTATGCTTGTTTCTCAATTGCATTGTACAGGTTAATAGTTTAGATTGAAGGTGGAAAAAGCTGTGAATTTATTTGTCTTTCTGTCATTTTTTACATCACAAAAACCTGACATTTGAGAAGGGGTGTGTAGACTTTTTGAAGGCACTGTATATTATTTATTTAACAGCAGCACACATTTAAAAAAGCCCAATTACAAGCTGTTTTTAACCAAAAAGTATGCCTATGTCTCTGTCACGTTAAGTTGTTTATTCGTGGTCATGGAGACTGTTGCTATGCGCCCAGGCTGGTCTCTCGTTCGCGGGCTCAATACAGTTTGTTCTCGCTGTGCTCCTCGTGTCTAAACATATCACCTGAAACCTATTTTGCAGATTAATTTTATGTATTGAACAGTATCACCCATTAAAAAAAGAATAAAATATCATTTACAAGTGGCATTTCCAACTAGAAGTATGCCTTTGTCTCTGCCACGTTAAGTTGTGTATTCGTGGTCATGGAAACCATTGGCTGCAGTTCACTGGCTCCTCGTTCAGGAACGAGAGCTCAGCTCGTTCAGAGCTGTGAACTGTGGACTATGTGAACTGCTGAGCTCTTCTAAATTATGAACTAAATACCCGTTAGGTGTAAAAGCTCTGATAATATTAAGCTATCACATTAAGAGATAAAGTGGCGCCCCTTTGCGCAGATTAAAATGCTCGTTGGACGACCACTTCTGCTACTGTCTGACTGACTAGTGACAGACCGGTGATTCACCAACGAATGAAGTGAACGAGAGGCGGGGAACTAGTTCGCTTCGTTCACTTCAAAGACTCGTTCAAAACGAACGGTTCGTTCGTGAACGACACATTACTAGATGCCATTCTTATTTACATTTAAAAACCTCAGTCAGTGCAATGTAAAGACAGACTGTTCACAATTGCTGGCTTTGAGCACTTGAAATTGTATACATCTTCTCACTGGTCATTTATGATCTCTTTATGATCTCTTTATGTTTGCATTATTGCATTCATTCAGATGTACAGTAGTGTGTGTGTGTGCGCGTGTGTGTGTGGTCCAGGGGCGCTGACAGCTTTTACTGGGCCCGGGTCTAAATCATCTGAAAGGGTCCCCCTCTCAATAAATGCAATATAATTTGGTCCCAATTCAGGGGCCCCTCTTTCTCAGGGCCCAGGTCAACTGTCCCCTTTGACCATTATTATCGCCTTAACTCAACCCCTTTTTAACGGCGATAATTTTTTTATCGCGAGATGTGACCCTGTGAAGTTTTTTTTTTCATAAACTGGCCGACCGCCTGCCGCGGCTTGCAGCGATAGCTTAACTACAATTCCCAGCATGCACGGTTACAGAAGACGCTAGCAGAGACTCGTCAAATCCAAGCTCCCCCCCCCCCCCCCCTTAGTGGGGTCGTATTAGGCACAGTCATTTCAAAATGGTGTTAAAGTTTGGTTTTCACTTCCAAGTTGAAGTTTAGGGTCTATAGAACAATTTGAGTTCGAGTGTCAAACACACAGATAACAAAATGGCCTGCGGGGGGCGCTCTAAAATATATAAACTGCTATAACTTTTGATTAGTTAAACCAAATTTAACATATGTATGGATTCAGCATGAAGAGGAGAAACTGGTGAGCTAAGTATTTGGTTGCCAGATTAAATACACACTATGTAATAAACACACTTTTAGCCAATTGACAGTTAAATCCGGGTCTTTTATGAAACATAATTTATTGTTACAAGTTATTGTAAATAAAGCCTGGGTTATCACTTAACTTGATTTGTTCAGAATATCCCTGAAGCACACAGATACTTAGGATACCTATACACAAATATGGCTGCATAAAGTCTATGTGATATTTAGCACCCAACTTGCAACTTGGAGTTTATGAATTTAGGATCATGAGTAGCAGCTTTTTTCAATCAAGCCAACATTTTATTCACAACTTAAAAAAACGTTATATCTGGAACAAAGTAAATAATAATAATAGTCAATAATAATAATAATAATGATAATAATAATGATAATAATGATAAATACTATGGGGGACATCATTTTTTCCTGCATTCAGATACAAAAACAGTCAGTGGTCAGTCTTAGAAATTGCATGTGCACTTGCACAGAGGTGTGCACTTTAACTCTGCCTTCATACACTTGCACCGAGATCTGGCAGGTCTATTTGTACAAGTACTAGTACAGCTGCACTTCACCTCTAGTTGGAATACATCTTTGGCAACTGCATTTTTGGTAGTGTAGTCCAAATCTGGGAACTGTTCATTTGTTACCAGATTGGCAGGCATTTCTGGCAAATGCAGATGATAAGAACGGTTTTCATTCCAGTCAACTGCGCCGGTAACAAATGGACAGTTCCCAGATGACAGAGATGTCTTAATAACAGCAGATGATTGTGTCTACCATGTATGACATAGTCCTATAGTATTATTTAGTATGCTTGCCAAAGGCCTCTGCTTGCCCCCAGCAAGCATACTAATTGTTCTCCAACAGTTTATTTAGTATGCTTGCGGGAAAAGCATACTAATTGTTCATCAATAGTTTATTATTATTCTACATTTTTTTATTCACCTCGGCCTATGGGAATCGCCATTCATTATTATGGCGGCTTTGAATCGTTGCAGCGGCTTTGAATCGTTGCAGCGCCATTCAATAATATGGCGGCTTTGAATTGTTGCAGACCCGGTTCGAGTGCCAAAACGAACGCCTCGAAACCTACCCCCTTTCATTCATTCACCAGACTTGTTTTTCCTCAGTTTTCCCCCTCATTGAAATGAATGGTAGAATGGTCAAGATGATGATGTCACAAACTGTGGCAGTTAGAGTGAGAGGTGACCTGTCCTAGGGTTTTTAACTAGGTATCAACTAGGTAAAGGCATTGTCAGAGAGGTCTTGGCTCTGAATACAAACAGTGTGAAGATCATAAGCCAACTCTTAAAAGTGTTTCAGAGAGAGCAGTTTTAAAATCCCTATGATGTGACCCCATTCACTTGGAGAAAAAAATGTGTGAACAGCTCAGCACATAGGCCTGAATATGTCAATTTTTTGACTGATTTGACAGCTTTGATATGAAGAGCAGGGTTGTCCATTTGTGTGTCAATATCATCTGACAACTTGCAAACCTTTGGAGATATGACAGCGTAAAAATAAGGCTGCACATATTACTCAGCTATTGACTGCCAAACTGTCACCTTTAAGCCAGGCTCAAACTACACGACTAGCGATTGTGTGTCCGATTTTTTCGTCGGGGTGCACCGCACACTAGAAGAGAATCGCAACTGTCAATCTTATCGCGGCTCGCAGCCACAGAGACAATGCTTGGCGTTCTATTTCCAGTCGCAAATATCAAACATTGTTTGATTTATACGACTTGCGATCGGCGACTCTTTGAGCTGCCAAAGTTCTATCTTAGAACGTCGGCCACGACGAGGAAATCTTTCCCGACAATCGCTTACGATGGTCCTGGGGGTTAATGTTCCAGCGATTGTCGTAAGGGGGGTTTTCAGCCGAGAATCGACGCGATAGTCGTGTAGTTTGAGCCAGGCTTTAGAATCTTCATTCATACACACACACACATGCAGCCTTATAGAACTTTAGACCTCTGCTGTCACCTGGGCAACTGTGGCCTAATATGCTGCTGTGGCCACTCTATACAGTAAGTGGCAGTGGCCTACTGGGTAGGGTGTTGGTCTGTCAGAGGGTTGCAGGTTCCAATCCCACCCTTACCTCTCCCTACCCACCCATTGCTGAAAGGCACCTGAAGCATCTCCATACATGCACACACACGCACACACACACAGACAAACAAACACACACACAGACACATACACACTCACACACTCAGACCTCTATCTCTTTCCCTCGTGTTTCTATGTGTGTAAACAACAGCTCTGTGTGTGTGTGTGTGTGCATAAGCCGCAAGCATACTAATAGCATTGTCTCTCCGGAAATGCAGTCGTCTTCTTCTTCTTATTATTATTATTATTATTATAACTGATTTATTTT
>NC_085873.1:31458131-31480631 GCF_034702125.1 Engraulis encrasicolus | reverse complement strand
AAACATCTTCCTACAGGAATGCAGCCTCAGGGAGACAGGAAACATGTTCTCTTCCAGATGAACATGCTCCCCATAATGGCTGACATTAAGCAAGTTTTGGCTGGCTGTCTGGCCCGTCTTTTACTTAATCCACTGATGTTAAGTCCCCTGACCAGCAGCCTATGCACATGGCCACAGCTCTCAATGGCACATGTTAGAAAGGTGGCATTTTGACTTTTTTTCCAAAAAATTAAAAATAGGGCAGTCATGGGTAAGTGGTTGTTAGGGTGTCAAGACTTGAAGCCCAAAGGTTGCCGGTTCAACTCCCGACCCGCCAGGTTGGGTGGGAGGAGTAATTAACCAGTGCTCTCCCCCATCCTCCTCCATGACTGAGGTACCCTGAGCATGGTAGCGTCCCGCCGCACTGCTCCCTTGGGGCGCCATTGGGGGCTGCCCACTTGCACGGGTAAGTCATAAATGCAATTTTGTTGTGTGCAGCGAACACTTGTGTGCTGTGGAGTGCTGCGTCACAATGACAATGGGAGTTGGAGTTTCCCAGTTGGGCTTTCACTTTCACTTCACTTCACTTCACTTATTTCCTTTTTTTGTGCAGTAAGACTCCTTCATGAACAGCTCAAAGGAGCAGGCTACTTCAAAGAGTCTGACTGTATTTTTTCTTAATGTGATATACAAATGATGTCTGGTGTGTTGGGTATTCCTGAATTACGGTTTGTGGATGAGTTAAACCAGCGGGACCTAGACTGGGTGGAAGCCGGCAGTTGACTCCATCAAACAGTCTGGCGAAAGCTAAGAGAATCCATCTCCGTGGAGGGTGGAAGATGGTCTGATCTTACTCTGCCATTTAAATTCATTGGAGTTCCGAATTCAGTTCCCATATTGTGCTTTATTAACATGACTGTTACAATATAGTGTCGCAAAAGCATACAAATAACAAAACAAAAGTGTGAATACTGTTAGCCTAACCAATCAGTAACAGACTTTGCGGGTGAGTTCTGCGTCACCACTCTCAACTGTTTGCTAATTGGCTAAACAGTGAGCAAACCGAGCTAGGAGAGTTTCGCCAGACTAGGTGCGGAGCCAGAAACTTTGGGTGGAGTACATAGGATGGCGTCGCCAGGCTAAGCGGGACCAGGGTTGGGACGGGAAACTGCCCAATCTGGCAACACTGAGTGGGACTTGACAGGGGTGTGTTTGTAAAAACTCTGACCTCTACTGGTTAAACCCTGCATGTCCATTTTAGCAATGCACTCTGCTGTGGGAGAAGCTCAACTCACTCAACAAAAACACACACACACACACTCTGGGTCTTTCTCAAAGCCTAGGCCAGTGTCCTTCCAAGTGTATCAGCCTAATTAGTCACGCCGAGTGATTAGATACTTTTTGGTGAACTCTACAGAATATCTAATCACTGGGTGTGACTAATAAAGGGTATCCAATCACTGGGCGTGACTAATTAGGCTGATACACTTGGAAGGACACTGGCCTAGGCTTTGAGAAAGACCCTCTCTCTCTCTTTACAGGCACAACTTTTGATTGGCTGGGCAGCGTGTCACTCACCAGTCGGCTCTGCACAGAGCTCTGTGATTGGATAAAAGACTGTTGCAGCTCCTGGAGGAGGGACTCGGACGTCTGGACTTGAGACTGCAACACAGTGACCTGACACACACACACACACACACACACACACACACACACACACACACACACACACACACACACACACACACACACACACACACACACACACACACACACACACACACACACGTCATTCTAACAGTGATCAGATGGTCCCCACTTGACCCCTTCGTATTTAATTATACATGTATATATTATATATACACCGCATTTCACATTATTACGCAAATTACATTTTTTGCCGTTTTCCTAAATAATCAATAGAAATGACAGTCATCATAATTTTCAAGTAATCGGCCATTAGAGTACAATTCAAAAGTTTTTGAATGAACCTTCCAATGATAACGGTATTTTTTTAAATAACAAAAAACTTAAAATGCCCAAAATGCTCTGTTCCAAATTATTACGCAAAACAGTTTTGTAGTGTTGTAATACAAATTTCTTTCTTTTTTTCCCATTTACATCAAAACAGTTGGCATTTGGTACCTTCTAAATTACATTTCGATGTTCAAAACTTGGTCATAAGCTGTAACTGGAATGCTGCGTTTAACATTGAAGTCAATGGCAGGGCATTGCATGGGAGTTATGGAAGCCTAGATATCCTTGATGCTTTGCTGTCAGCTGTTTTTGTTTGTTTGGTCTGGTGACCCACACTTCACTCTTCAATATACCCGTAGATTTCCATGCCACGTGTAGGTGCTTTGGAGGTGATGACATTCTAACTCACCAGACATAGCATCCCATTCATTTTCAATGGGGTTTTATGTCTGGTGCGTTAGAATGTCATCACCTCAAAAGCACCTAAACGTGGCATGGAAATCTACGGGTATATTGAAGAGTGAAGTGTGGGTCACCAGACCAAACAAACAAAAACAGCTGAGAGCAAAGCATCAAGGATATCTGGGCTTCCATAACTCCCATGCAATGCCCTACCATTGACTTCAATGTTAATCGGAGCATTCCAGTTACTAAGACAAAGAGCTTATCACCAAGTATTGAACATTGAAATGTAATTTAGAAGGTACCAAATTCCAACTGTTTTGAGGTAAATGGGAAAAAAAGAAAGAAATTTGGATTACAACACTACAAAACTATTTTGCGTAATAATGTGGAACAGAGCATTTAAAGTTTTTTATTATTTTAAAAAATATCATTGGAAGGTTCATTCAAAAACTTTTAAATTGTACTCTAATGGCTGATGACTTGAAAATTATGACGACTGTCATTTGTATTGATTATTTGGGGAAACAGCGAAAAATGTCATTTGAATAATAATGTGGAATGCGGTGTATATATATATATATACAGTGCCCTCCATAATTATTGGCACCCCTGGTTGAGATGTGTTTTTTAGCTTCCAATTATTTTATTTTTTTCTAAATAATATGGGACCTTAATGGAAAAAAAAGAGAAAAATCCAACCTTCAATACAAGTGCATTTATTCAGTGGGGAAAAAATCCCACATAAAGAAATAATTATTTGACATCAAATAATGTGTGTCACAATTATTAGCACCCCTGGTGTTAATATTTTGTACAACCCCCTTTTGCCAACAAAACAGCACCTAATCTTCTCCTATAATGTTTCACAAGATGGGAAAAGACAGAAAGAGGGATCTTCAGCCATTCCTCTTTGCAGAATCTCTCTAAATCATCCAGAGACCTGGGTCCTCTCCTCTGTACTCTCCTCTTCAGCTCACCCCACAGGTTCTCAATGGGGTTGAGGTCAGGGGACTGAGATGGCCATGGGAGGAGCTTGATTTTGTGTCTGGTGAACCATTTCTGTGTAGATTTGGCCATATGTTTAGGGTCATTGTCTTGCTGAAAGACCCAGTGACGACCCAGCTTCAGCTTTCGGGCAGAGGGCAACAGATTTTGATTTAAAATGTCCTGGTATTTCAAAGCATTCATGATGCCATGCACCCTAACAAGGTTCCCAGGGCCTTTGGAAGCGAAACAGCCCCACAGCATCACTGACCCACCCCCATACTTCACAGTGGGTATGAGGTGCTTTTCAGCATGCGCATCTTTCGTGGTACGCCAGACCCACTTAGAGTGTTTGTTGCCAAAAAGCTCAATCTTGGTCTCATCTGACCAAAGCACACGGTCCCAGTTGAAGCCCCAATACCGCTTGGCGAACTCCAGACGCTTGCGTTTATGATTGTGAGTGAGGAAAGGTTTTCTCCGTGCATGCCTCCCAAACAGCTTGTTGGCGTGTAGACAGCGCCTGATGGTTGATTTGGAGACTTTGTGACCCCAGGATGCTACCATTTGTTGTAATTCTGTAACAGTGAGCTTTGGAGATCTTTTGATTTCTCTTACCATCCTCCTCACTGTGCGTGGTGGCAAAATAAACTTGGGTCCTCGTCCAGGCTTGTTTACCACTGTTCCAGTTGTTTTGAACTTCTTAATTATTCCTCTCACAGTGGATATGGGTAGCTGCAGTTGAGTGGCAATCTTCTTGTAGCCTCTGCCTGACCTGTGAAGGTTGACGCACATCTGCCTCACTTGTATGCTGTGTTCCTTTGTCTTTCCCATGTTTAAGAGTGGATAAGAGAAATGGCCTCGGTGTCACGTCATATTTATACCCCAGGGAAACAGGAAGTGATGAATTACTAATTAAATGTTCCTACATACTCTGGTAAACTTTGTAAACTACTGTAGACATGACAGAAATGCTTCAATTATATTTATTTCCTGGGAATTGTTAAGGGTGCCAATAATTGTGGAACAGGTGATTTAATGAAAAATAATTATTTTTTAGTCAGGGATTTTTTTATTTTCTTACAATTCATTTGAGTTGAAGGCTACATTTTCCTACAATTTTCAGTGTGACAGTATTCTTCTGCAATAAACACTGAATTTATTTTAAGGCTTTTAACACATCTCAACCAGGGGTGCCAATAATTATGGAGGGCACTGTATATATATATATATATATATATATATATATATATATATATAGTATGTAAAGTATTGTATGCGCCAAGGAGGCTATCTTTTCAGTTGCGTTGGTTTGTTTATCTGTCTGTTTGTTTGTTTAAAAAAAAAAACTAAATGATAACTCAAAAAGTTATACACAGATTTTGATGAACTTTTGTGGAGTTGTTAGAAATGACAAAAGGAACATATGATTACATTTTGGTGGTGATCCAGACCATGATCCGGATCCACACAAACTGCACAAAAACAAGGCAGAAAGACTTGATAAAATGTGTGTAAAAAGGGTGTAACAGTCAAATCTTCTATCAAACAGCTTCCTTGGCGGAGTTCTGCACTCTTGAGTGCATTTCTAGCTTACTTATGTATTTTTATTTATATTTTCAGGGGATTTTTGCCTTAGTTTACCTGTGTTTGTGTTTCTTTGGTGTGTGTGTCCAGCTCCATCTCCAACTCAGCCCTGTGCTCTTGCAGTCGGCTCACCTCTGCCTGCAACTCTGCAACCTACACACACGTACGTACACACACACACACACACACACACACAAACATACACATTGAAATAAGAAGCATTTCACTTAAGACTTGTGTGTGTACGACACGTGAATTCACTGTATTCATGTGTGTGTGTGTGTACCTGTGCAGGCATAGCGGCCCCCATATGTGTGTGTCTGTGGGCGCGTGTGCCTATAAGTATATTTGTGTGTGTGTGTGTGTGTGTGTGTGTGTGTGTGTGTGTGTGTGTGTGTGTGTGTGTGTGTGTGTGTGTGTGTGTGTGATTGATTGATTGTTTACATTTATCACCATTTCAGCAGCTATGGCTATATCATGGCCATTGCCTTTTTCATTCTCAGTGCAGAGCAAGTTAAAATATGCTTAATAGAAAGAGGGCTACAACAAAAATTACAAAGAGGGGGCACATCTCCAGTTAAGTGTGCGTGCGTGTGTGTGTGTGTGTGTGTGTGTGTGTGTGTGTGTACCTGTGCATGCATGTTGTCCCAGTGTGTGTGTGTGACCAGGCGGTGTCCGGGCGGGGGCAGGTAGAGGGCCTCGGGTACGAGTGTGTGTGTGGAGACCAGGGAGTGTGTGTCTGCGCTGTCGTCCTGAGGCGGGGGCCGCCGGGCGGGGGAGGGGGTGTCCAAGGAGAAGGAGGAGAGAGACGAGGCGTCCAGCAGCAGGCCCATGCACTCCTCCTCACACACGCCAGCCTCCGCCTCACCCTATAACACACACACACACACAAAGATACTGTACATTACTACACACTATGTACCTGGACATGCACACAAATACACACACACAAAGATACTGTACATTGCCACACAGTCATACAGACTGATACAATATGCACACACACACACACACACACACACACACACACACACAGACGCACACGCACACACACACACACACACACACACACACACACACACACACACACACCTTGGTGTCGTTGGCTGCGGTGGCGCTGCCTCTTCTCCACTGAGTGCGCTCCGTCTGCAGGCTGGATAGGCGGGACTCATACTGACACGCCGTTTCTATGGAGACACACAGGAAGCGTTTGTTCAGGTCAACTCTGGGTTCTTTCCGACATGCGGACTCCTGTCCTCCCATGCTCACTTGCCTCCTTGAGGGCCTTCAGGCCGACCAGAACGAAGCCGGTGCCGGTGGCCGCACCAGTTACGTTCGGCACTAAAGTGCTTATCTGCGAACCACTCTGAACTTTTTCCGCACGTGACTGTGTTACCCGGATGAACCTGCTGACGGCCACGCTGTCGTCAAGGTTCGCGGAGAAAAACCTAGTATTTTGCGGTTTGCATTGCGAAACAACTTTCCGGTTCGTGAACGCTAAAATCTGTGGCGTGAACACGACGGCCAGTTTGCGATTAGGTGCTGGAACACGCACCTGCACGGTTCTCAGTCGGCCTGAATGCGCTACTAGTGGCCTCGTGATGACGTCACCGACAACAGAATTGTGCTTCAATATCTCGCAAAAGCTCTATTCTAATATCAATTTCTCATTTGCAAATGGGATGGTGAATGTCGACTAGTCCCCCAAAAGTTGTTGTGGATAGGCTGACAGTGGGGAAACTGTATTGTTTTCTCCACGGAGGAGGGACGTCAGCAAAACGCGAGGCCACAAGCACAGACTGAGGACGAGAGTCTGCATATTGGAATCCACCCAATGTGTGTATATGTGTGCGCGTGTGCGTGCGCTTGCATATGTGTTTTCCGACTGCGTGTGTGTGGGTGCAAGTCAAGCTACTTCCTCCCGTCCTTTCCTAAGGTCTCTGGCCTCCTGATGCCTGGCTTGACGTCATTGACGATTGACGCTTTTCTTTAATATCTTGCAAAAACAACGTTTCAAAGGTCAGTCTCTCATTTGCATTCAGTATTCATTCTCTCATTTGCATTCAGTATGTTGAATGGGGGGAGGGGAGCCGAAAGAAGTCACACTGCACTGTTTGACAGCGGGGAAATTGCATTGTTTTCTCCACAGGCCAACACCCAGACAAGAGGTCAAAAGCCACAGCAAAGGATGGGAGGTATTTTTTAACACTGCCTGGTGACCCACCTTCATTCGTATTCGGGGGATGGATTCTAATATGCAGACTCCCGTCCTCCCTTGCTCACGACTTGCCTGCTTGTGACCTCATGATGATGTCACTCACGACAGAAAATTAATTCAATATCTTGCTAAATCACAATTTGATGTTGAATGAAAAACAGTCCCCCAAAAGTTGTTGTGGCTAGGCTGACAGCTGGGAAACTTTATTGTTTTCTCCACGGAGGCGGGGCCAGGAGGCAGGGCAAGGCCACAAGCACAAGTGGAGGACGGGAGTGTGCATATTGGAAAGCACCCATGGTCTGGAGGTTCTTTTCTGGGCAGTATTTAGTCGGCTACCAGGCAGACGGCCAATAAGCGGGTGGGAAACGATGTGGGTGAGAGCTGTCCAATGGTTTAAAAACAGAAATGAGTGCCATCCTCTCACGCTTGTAATCGCGCCATGGTCAAAGAACGTCCAGACCATTAATATGCATGAAGAGAAGTATTATGGGCGGGTCACCAGGCTAGCTTTGACTTGCATCCAATGGGTTTGTGTGAAGCATAGTGTTGAGTTTGAAATGTTTTTTTTTTCTTTACAAACGCCCTCTTGACCTCATCATAAGCCTGGGAACGCCCCCCTTGGGCCGGCAGTACACTTGCTGCAGGACTTGCAGGCAAATTCCACGCCTTTTTTTATAAAGACAATTTTGCGCACAGGAGAACCAGTCACAGAAGATAGGCAAATGCGGATGTACAGTGCCGTATTGACAAAAACGCGAGGGGCGATCTTCGAACTTGTCGAACTTCGGACTTTGAACAGGACCTGAGGCCAGAAGAAATGAGTAGAGGAGGGATATTGACAGGTAGGCTGTGTGTGTGTGTGTGTGTGTGTGTGTGTGTGTGTGTGTGTGTGTGTGTGTGTGTGTGTGTGTGTGTGTGTGTGTGTACCTCTGAGAGCTTCCTGTAGTGACTGTATTTCCTGGTCACAGTGGTTCTGTAGTTCCTTTAGCTCCTCCTCCTTGCTGACCTCACAGATGGTAGCCACGCCTCTCCAGTGGTCTAGTTCCGCCTTCACCTCACTCAGCTGTTGACGCAGCGACTCAACATCTACAAACACACACACACACACACACAATGCACATTATACATTACACACACACTTCCAACAGAGAAGGGGGGATGATGTGTGGTTGTGCGGGGGATAGAGAATGGCCAAGTGAGTGTGTGTGTGTGTGTCTGTGTGTGTGTGTGTGTGTGTGTGTGTGTGTCTGTGTGTGTGTGTGTGTGTGTGTGTGTCAGTTGTGAAAGGGAGTAAGCTTAGAGTTGGGACTCGAACCCGGGCATTAAGGGTTACCAACCTGGAGCTTTGAAAGCGAAAGCAAAAGAAAGCCCATTGGGAAACTCCAACTCCCATTGTCATTGTGACACAGCACTCCACAGCACACAAGTGAACACTGCACACTGCACACAACGAAATTGCATTTATGCCTCACCCGTGCAAGAGGGCAGCCCTCAGTGGCGCCCCATGGGGAGCAGTGCGGTGGGACGGTACCATGCTCAGGGTACCTCAGTCATGGAGGAGGATGGGGGAGAGCACTGGTTGACTACTCCCCCCACCAACCTGGCGGGTCGGGAGTCGAACCGGCAACCTCTGGGATGCAAGTCTGACGTCCTAACCGCTCACCCATGACTGCCCGTTTGACGACTACACCAAAGAGGTAGGCTTGTTGACCCACAATCCCAGTGATGGTCACTTCATCACACTGCCTTCCTTCCCCTTTGGGAAGTGCTTCTCCTGTTTAGCATGCCCCATCATCTATGCTTGGGGCTGCACAAGAGAAGTTGCATGTCTGACGTGCAACCACTTCATTCACAACCAATTCAGGAATTGCTTGAAGAAGGTCAGTAGACCGAAACGTTGCATTAAACCATGCAATTGTGAACAGTGTGCGGGAGCTTTCTTTACTTTAACGTTGGTGACTTTGGGGTTCCACTCCTACGCACCTGACCAAGGAGGTGTGCAAGAATTCTCCACTTACTAAGTGCAACCACTTCAGCCACGGTTTACCGGTAGGGCTGGCTGTGCGCCTTCAGCCTCGGTTCACGTCAACTTCGTGAGGGGCACGTTGTTCTCCCTTACCTAATTTCATATAAAACTAAAAAAACATTTCTTGCCTGCCGAAAAAGAGTGGTCTTACCACGCCAATCCAAATATCTACAATTCACTGCTATCATATGTGAAATACAGAGCACATCAATCATAAGGGTTTGGACGCTCCATTCACTCCCATTCAAAATGTTTGCTAAGGCCCCATGGACCGAAAGTAGAAGAGCGCGACTTAGGCACCCCATTGGGGCCATCAGTGGGGGGTGGCCCACAATCAGCCTGATTATCATCGACTTTCAAATCTCTTCGAGACTTGGTCTGACCAAGAGCATAACAATTAACATTTCCCAAACGGCATGGTTGACCCGCCTCCCTTGGTTTGCTACTGGTCGTTTGCTTCCCGACAAAGTGGGAGGAGTTCGCGAACGCGATTATTGCTCCTGGCCTGACTAGAAGCAGCACCGAAGGTGTTGCGTCACTACTTACTTTACTTTACTTTATTTATTCAGGACATTGCACATTAATGAACATATACATACATGTACATATATGTAAACATGCCAGATTGTAGCCCAAGGGCTAATTTCCATCTGGTGTCCAACTAGGAGGGTGTGGCTTGGCTAGCCCACAATGGGTGCGCCTCACAGCAGCCATCCCACTTCTGACACCTGTGGCAAAGGTGAATAGACTCGAACCCAGACCTATTGGGGTACTAAACTGCTACACCAAAGAGCCAAGATGATAGTGTGTGTGTGTGTGTGTGTGTGTGTGTGTATGTGTGTGTGTGTGTGTGTGTGTGTGTGTGTGTGTGTGTGTGTGTGTGTGTGTGTGTGTGTGTGTGTGTGGTGATAAACAATATTATCAGACTGACCAACAGGACACCACTACAAATCTCTGTGCATGTGTACACAGATAAGCACACACACACACACACACACACACACACACACACACACACACACACACACACACACACACACACACACACACACCAGACTGTCTAGAGATTGCTGCCATCAACCTTCTGTTGGTGTCGCCATGACAGATAGCATCATGAAGCCCATGGATAAGACAGTGACCTGTTGCTTCATTGGACTGTCGAGACTTTCATAGCAATAACAAAGACTTTTGTTGTAAGCAAGTGGGCGACGGAACTTCCTCTTGGAGCTTGAAGACGTGGTGGAGAGTCATTTTATCCAGTTCCTTTTCAGAAATGGGAATTACAACTGAAGTTGTTGCTGAACACAACACTTTCACTCTGAATCTTGTTAACCACGGCGTGTGTCACTGTACGTTTAGCATTGTAGAACTAATTTACTTCTCAAAGTCACGACAGAAAGCGAGGATGACAGGGGCGTCTTACAAAACTGCTTGTTATTGTAGCAGCACTGTGGTAGCAGCTTTGACAGTAAGTGGTAGCCTCCACGTAGCCTAGCTAAGTCAGCTGCCACCAAGTTACTACTCAGACACACGAGTTCACAGCATAGCCTAGTAATACACCGGTTTCACTTTGACACATTTCATTACGATGTGCAATACAGCGAACATGTCACACACTCATCAAACTGTACTACTGCCAACTCGACTGAACACTCAGGTGACTCCAATGGCGACATGATTAGCCGACACACACACACAGATGGAAACTTTGTTGCCAGTCAGTATCACACAGTCACACATACCAGAGTTGTTCTCGCTCTCGTTGTCTCCCGGTTTCTCCGACTCATCCATGGCAGCAAGACTTCAGTCACTGCTCAGCTCCCTACCGGGCTGCTGCTACTCTCTCGCGACCATCCGGTGCCTTTTCCTGCCGCTATTGTGCTCAGGGCTGTGCGCGCCAGCCGGTGCCTGTTGTGGCAGCTGCGCCCGGAGAAGACCTACGGCAGGCAGGAAGCCCTTTCCCCGGTTTGGTTTGGCTTGCGGAAATTACGCAAACGCCCTTCCTGAATACTGCCTGCCCGAGGACGAAGAATTGGTGGAGCCAGCCAACTCGACAGGACTTGGTGTGTGTGTGTGTGTGTGTGTGTGTGTGTGTGTGTGTGTGTGTGTGTGTGTGTGTGTGTGAGAGAGAAATGCCAGATGACTACTTAGGATCCTTCATCAGTCTGTTTCAGTTTTGAGGGAACACTGCCAGGTCTGGCAGACACAGACACACACACATTTTCCTTATCAACAGTCAGATTCTGAAGTCATGTGATGGCCACACTGTGTGACGAGTGTGTGTCGGCTGCCAGTGATGGGCAACCTGTATTCAGATTTGGCTGCCATCTGTGCCTGACTCAGGGCCGTTAACAGCTTTGGCTGGGCCCAGGACAGTCATCTGAAAGGCCCTCTCCACTCTGGGCCCGGGACCCCTTTCCCCCCATCGACCTCTCTCCACATATTCCATTTTACCAGTCCAAATAATACAGATACAACCAGCTGTTTTGGAATATGTGGTACCCATGTAACCATCCCCCTCCTATCATACACGTCCTAGCAGAGCGTGGTGTGGAGCAGCACTAAAACCTCCATTTAAAGCCACTTAGCAGCTTAACTTCACTTGTTGTACTAGCACATCCATCCCCCCATGGGGTTCCCCTGGTCCCATGTTCCCCACTACTGGGGAACTTAGAACTTAAAAAGGGTTCTATGTTCCCTGCTACTTCCAAGTAGACGGCTGGCGCATGGTGAGCGTGGGTTGTTGCTAGGGTTAGGCTGCCAGTGCAACTGTGCGCAAACGTGACATGAAATACGCATGGCAGCCGTTTGTGCAAGAAATATGCAATTATGCATGCGCAAGCATCCTGGGTCTTATCCCCTTGTCAGATACATTGCAGGGAACATAGGACCCTTTTTTTTTAGAAAAAGGGTCCAAAGTTTATGGCACCGGGGAACATACAGTAGGTACGCTCCCTCTCCCATCAAGAGGTTGTAGGTTCAAAGGTGAGCCTGAAACATGCAGGATGACCAAACATCTTCGAGTAGTGTAAGATAAATCAAATCCTGCCTACCCAATGCAAAAAAAGTGTGCTCAAGTTCGGTCTCCTCAGGGGGCGTCGTCTCCTCCTCTATCTTCTCTTTCTATTGCATTTGATGACAGTTTGCATAAGATGTGTACTACCATCTACAGAACTGTGGTAAGGCTTATTCTCAAAGTCTCCAAAAGATTGATTGTATGGATCCTAGAAAAATACGGGTTTGATTCATCTTACTCTACAAGAAGATGTTTGGGATGATGATTACACATACACACGCATAGGCACAAAATCATTGTATATACAGCGTATACTCAAAGTGTTTGTATTAGGAATCAAAAACACGTCCACCCAATGCAAAAGAGTGTGCTGAAATTGGGTCTCCTAAGGGGGCGTTGTACTCTCCTTCTCCTCTTTTTGAGGCGTTTACTCAAGAAGTGCGCTACCGCCATCTGCAGCGCTAAGGGAACTCCATTTATTCTCAACCTCAGGACTCCGAAGGTCTCCTAACCGAAGGTCTCCTAAAGGGGCGTTCACCCGACATAAAGTGGATACCGGAAAAGAACTAGAATGACGTATCTCTGTCTATAAGATCTCTGGTATACTGATTCATGAAATTCCACATGCACACACACAGTGTTGAGAACAGTACTATACTTTTATTATATATTTGCGTTGTGCTCTTCATTATCATATGCTGTTACAGTATCAGATGCTCAGTAAAAAAAACACATTATAGTAGGAAATCATCATGGTCGTACAAAAATGCAGTTCATTGGTCAACGGAGACACAGATGCACCTGATTGGTCGACACAGATACATACAGCTGTACCTGATTTGCTGGGACACGAGTCGTATCGTAAAAAAAACACACAGCAGCACCTCTAGTGGTCAGCACAAGTGTTACAAGAGCAGGCAGTGACGGCTGGAGCGCGCACATGAGTTTGAAGACACATGAGGGAGGGAAAGAGGGACATAAAGAATAGACGTTTAGATGAGGGTGGAAAGGAGAGGAGAAGAGAAGAGAGGAGAAGAGAGGAAGAAATACACAGAAGAAGAAGAAGAGAGGAGAAGAGGAATGACTGGACTACGTAAAATGTATAGACAGAGGCATGAGGGAGAGGAGAAAGGAGTGGAAGATGGAGAAGGACGAAGAAGAGGAGAAGAGAGGGACAAAGAGGAGAGGAAGAGGACGGCAGTGAGGGTTGGAGTACAGATAAGAGCTTACAGTTTAAGGAAGAGAGGAGAGGAGAGTAAGAAAGAACAGAATGACAGAAAGGGAAAATGAAAAGAGAAAACCAGAGAAGAGGTATTGCAAAGGTAGTAAGTGCTGTACTACACACAAGAGTTTACAGTAACAGATGCCACAGCGCCTCTAGTGGTCAATATTGGTATTGCAGAGGCAGATACAGGAAAGAGGTGCAAGTAGAGCAGAAGAGGAGAGGACACACACACAAACGCGCACACGCACACAAGCACGCACACACTTTAGTGTTGTTGAGTTCCAACAGTGTCATCCCTCTTTCCTCCATCCTCCTCCTCCTCCTCTTCTTCTCATCCTCTTCTTTTCATCCCTTGTTCCTGTCCACCTCTAGTCCATGTCCTGGTCCCCAACACTCTGACGAAGATACTCCTCATACAGACTCTTCTGCAACACACACACACAGTACACATTATACTCACTGTAATGTAATACTAATGTAATGTAAGCACACATTATTCTGACTAGTATGCAACACACACACACACACACACACACACACACACACACACTGTAAACAGTATACATTGGCCTACTCTTCATTCCCTTCATTCATACTCTTCAGTAGTATGCAACACACACATACTGTATTTATTCCGTTTCATTCCTACTCTTCTGCAACACCCACACACACACACACACCCCTCACCTTCTTGGCTTTGACGACCTCCTGTACGTATTCCAGCTTCTCCTGAAATTGCCTCTTCTGGCGACCAGACAGTGTGGCCTGGGTCCTAAACACACACACACACACACACACACACACACACACACACACACACACACACACACACACACACACACACACACACACACACACACGTTATGTTACACCTTATGTTCAGACTGTTCTACAGTGTGTGTGTGTGTGCGCGCACGTCTGTTGGAAGTGGTATGTATGCCAAAGGAAGAATAGTGAGGTGTATGTGTGTGTGAGTGTCTGTGTTTGTCTGTGGATGATTGTAGGGGTTAGTGTGGGTGTACCACAGGAGCGTCGTGAGGGTTGTGTGTGTGTTTGTGTGTGTGTTTGTGTGTGTCTGAGAGAGAGTGAGTGAGTGAGTACCTGAAGAAGCATCGTGCGAGGAGGAGGAGGAGGAAAGAGATGAAGATGAGCGCTCCGCACACATACAGCTGGACTTCAGCAGAAACACCATCTATAGCCCGCGCTACAGGAGCCTACACACACACACACACACACACACACACACACACACACACACACACACACACACACACACAATTAATAAACACATAGAGCCACACCTCATCACACACCTTCTACACAAACACATTATACTGCACCGGACACACATTATATAGCTCTAAACACACACACTTAAAGGAATAGGTCGGTATTTTGCATTTGGGACCTTAATTATGGTGTATCATACACTGAGCTACCCACCTGTGTCACTTTTGTTTGATTTGAAGCCTTCCGTGAGATTTTGGGTTTGGGCGATATCTGCAAACCACCATACAACGGGAGTCAGCGGGGCACAGACTTTAAATCCATCGTACACGCATAAACAGTATTTTCTTATTTTGTTTAGGGTCATACAATTACGTTTCCGCCTCATTTCAATATTTAAATCTCCCGGGTTCAGTGAACGAATTAAAAATCTGTATTGACTGAGGTGTGCCACGTCATCTTTCTGCGACGCTCATTCTGACAGCCAGCCAGCTCTGCTCCGGCAGTCGGCAACATGATAAAGTAACAAGAAGCAAACGTTGAAGCTCTCGGTTTTTAACAGTTCTTCGGCTAGAACTTTGCTATGGATTGAATGTGCGCATATACTGGATGCTGAAACTAAACGACAAGCTTTATGAAACCGTGGCATTTTGCGTTGAGATGGAAAAGGAACGCGCCACACTCTCCTGGATACGAGGCTACGTGTGTGCGGCTTTTGCGCCTAAACAAAATAGCAGGACAGAAGTGACAGCGTCAGAAACAAAACATTGCTGTTCCGATTGCTGATGGAGACAACAGAGGTAAGGACATATTATGTATCTTGAGTTTTTGAATGGCTAATCTTGGTGTCGCCTCAAACTAGCTCTCTTCTCGGTGCCTTCGTATGGCTGTTCATGCTACCAGCTACAGATAGTCAAATGAATCAAAGCTACGTTTGGTCTCAAACAAAATTGTACACGGAAAATACGAATAGTATTCCTTCAGTAGGCAACACAATCATATGATAAGCCCTGCACCAAATCATGGGGTATACTTATAAGTACAGTTGACTTTTACTTTTACTACTAGTAAAAACATTCAGCTGTCTAGCCTACTGAGAAATGGTAGGCTACATTGATTCTCATGTCATATCACTTGGAGGTTTTACAGTGTGATACTGATCTGATGTAGTGACACACTTCTTTATTTATTTAGGAAGGTGCCAAGTAACTCTGGAGGATATTCTCGCCATGACGAATCGAGCTGGTATCAACATTCTTCGAAGTTGAATCGGAGATTATAGCCAAAACTCACAGGAGCTTTCAATTGAGTAAGTCGCCGAGGAATTTGTAAATTCTGTTTGATTTACTATGCCCAGACAGCTTTGTCGATATTGGGGTCAGTCAGTGACGGTAGTAGTAATTTCACAGCTAGTGCCACGATTGTATAGATTATTATTTGTTCTGTTGTGTTTCATGTCAGTGGATTATCCAAGAAGCACTTTCATTGCAGTATACTAATCGATTATTTATGAACATAAGTTGTGGTTGTACCAGCCCCCCCCCCCCCCCCCCCCCAAAAAACCCAAAACAAAACCCGTCATTGACTGAAGTGCCCCTACCTCTTACTTGCTGTATTGTGATCATCTGTCTTGTAGGAAATGCTGTACACAGCGCCCAGCGCCCTGGGAGCTGAACGTCTGCGGCCAGGTTACAGTACAGAAGGGTCATCCAAGGTGCATCATGACCCTCATCCATCTCCCACCATACCATATGCTGGATGGAGTCAGAGTCTCTACATTGACTTATCATCTTTTGTTATATTGAGTAATTACAATGAAGTTATAAATCTAGTTGGTAATACTACACATAATTTGACATTACACATCTTAGGTGCATTGTGGGGACCCCTTATTGGACCAAATGTAGCTGGTTCGAATCCCTCCTGACCTCTCCCTACATCTCCATCCATGGCTGAAGTGCCCTTGAGCAAGGCACCTAACCCCACATTGCTCTAGGGACTGTAACCAATACCACTTTTGGTAAATGAAAGCGTCAGCTAAGTGCAATGCATTTAAAAAAAAAAAATGCAATGAAATGAAAATGTAATATTCCATGTCTTTTGATAACATTTGTAAATTAATTTCATGCATCATTCCATTGTAACAATCATAGGGACACTTTCTCAACTTCCACCTGCACAATATCTTGGACTCACAGGAAGAGATTATCTACATAATTCAAAAGACACCGCACACTGCTTACCATTCTTTTTCTTACTTTATTTTGACACACAGGGCAAAATGCGTTTTTAGCTCAGAAAAATGAAGGAAGAAAAAGAACAATAAGCAGTGTGAAATGTCTTTTGAATTTTGTTCATTGTTCACCTTCTCCTGCCTCACATCAGCACCTGCATTGCTGAGGGCTTGTGCACAAGGACTCTCTTGAACTTAGGTCATCAATATAATTTGATGGCCATTGAAAATAAATTTTACACATTTATCCATTTGTCATTACTGCCTCAAGTGTCATTACTTTACCTTCTTTACATAAAGGAAAAGAGAGAAGATTTTACTGGGACTTTAATGTCAGCAGGTGTGACCAATAACAATGTGTACATCATAATTGTAATCATTCAGTCATTAACAATGTAGGAAGAAGTGAAGAATCTTGTAATAATGTAAGAAATGTCTTATTGGGTAACCAAGATGTCACTATCAAACATCAGAAAGTATTTTAGATAAATAGGGTTTAGGACCTTCCGAAATGATTGCTCCGTCATGACACTGAAACATACATGTCTGTTCTTGGTGGAGTGTTTGTTACACTCAGTTTATTCTATAGAGGGGTTGTCTCCTTTCCAGCACTCAGTCCATTAGGTCCTTTCAGAAGGTCTGGCGTCTATCTGGAAAATAGAAATGACAATTGTAATGTATTATGTATGGCCATTGAACAGGAATGGTAAAGGCCAATCACATGAGTGCACAGTAGGTGATGGCAGTAATGTAACAGAATGTGAAACTCATAAAGAAGATGGTCTGCTCTCCAGATACACCGTGATAAGTCAAAAGGTGTTAGTTGAAGGCCACTGGACTTTTTTTTTATAATATTAGACAGGAAAGCAATGGGCATTTTGCCAGAGTAATACTGGATGGAAAAACCCTTTGAAAAATATCGACACGAAAGTAATTATAATTAGTATGAATGGTGTACTGTATGGGAAATACTACAAACGTGGCTCATAACAGTTATTTCCCCTGAGCCACACATATCCCATGTGTTGCAACAACATTTCAGTTTTTACACATAAAATGTGTTCGTGATAACTCGCCTATGGAATACACCCTGGTGTGTTGTTTAGACTTCTAAAACAAATGCAGTGGAGTGGTAGGCCTGATGTGTTTACCTTTGTGGTAGACCATGCCGGTGCCAAACCGAAGTATTATCCAGACGACCGTCTTCAGGTGGTAGTGTTCGTCTGCGAAGGGCTAGTGAGAAACCGGGTCAGGAAATGACTGCACAGTAGATACTGATGGCTGGTCAACGGTGGGCTGCTATTCACAGGGGTCGAGTGAGGACGTCATGGAAAGTCCAGCTCTTGAGTCTTGACCTTCTCCTGTCTTTCTAAATAATAAATAAAGAAGTGTGTCAATACACCAGTATCACTGTAAAACCTACAACTAGTATGACCTGAAGATCAAGCAATGTAGGCCTACCAGTTATTGGCTAGACAGTCGAATTACGTGCCGTCAGTTTTACTAGCAGTAAAAGTGAAAACCACAGTCGACCTACTCCATGATTTGGTGCAGGGCTTTGACAGGCTTATCATATGTTGTGATTGTCTTGCCTACTGAAGGACTACTATTTTGTTTGAGACCAAACGTAGCTTTGATTCATTTGACTATCTGTAGCTGGTAGCATGAACAGCCATATGAAGGCACCGAGAAGAGAGCTAGTTTGAGGCGACACCAAGATTAGCCATTCAAAAACTCAAGATACATAATATGTCCTTACCTCTGTTGTCTCCATCAGCAATCGGAACAGCAATGTTTTGTTTCTGACGCTGTCACTTCTGTCCTGCTATTTTGTTTTGGCGCAAAAGCCGCACACACGTAGCCTCGTATCCAGGAGAGTGTGGCGCGTTCCTTTTCCATCTCAACGCAAAATGCCACGGTTTCATAAAGCTTGTCGTTTAGTTTCAGCATCCAGTATATGCGCACATTCAACCCATAGCAAAGTTCTAGCCGAAGAACTGTTAAAAACCGAGAGCTTCAACGTTTGCTTCTTGTTACTTTATCATGTTGCCGACTGCCGGAGCAGAGCTGGCTGGCTGTCAGAATGAGCGTCGCAGAAAGATGACGTGGCACACCTCAGTCAATACAGATTTTTAATTCGTTCACTGAACCCGGGAGATTTAAATATTGAAATGAGGCGGAAACGTAATTGTATGACCCTAAACAAAATAAGAAAATACTGTTTATGCGTGTACGATGGATTTAAAGTCTGTGCCCCGCTGACTCCCGTTGTATGGTGGTTTGCAGATATCGCCCAAACCCAAAATCTCACGGAAGGCTTCAAATCAAACAAAAGTGACACAGGTGGGTAGCTCAGTGTATGATACACCATAATTAAGGTCCCAAATGCAAAATACCGACCTATTCCTTTAATACACACGTAGAGCTGAACCTCCCCAGATACACTGAAAACTGCTCTCACGATAGGAGTCTACACACAATTACTACAACGTGTTTACTACTGAACTCCAACCACAGAGCTCTCTCTCACTCTCACACACACACACACACACACACACACACACACACACACACAGGAGTAACTCACCAGGTGTGTTGCGAGTATTTGTGTGTTTTGGGGTCCCAGCAGCAGTTCCATGACGTCTCTCGACAGGCTCCCCAGCACCAGACCCAGCAGGAGGAGCAGCGGCACCATGAAGCCCAGTAGGCCACACACACAGCCCTTACACCGCGCGCGCCTGTTGGACAACACACACTCCCTACACACACACACACACACACACACACACACACACACACACACACACACACACACACACACAGTTAGCAGCAGCCCAATAGGCCACACACACAGCCCTTACACCGCGCTCGCCTGTTGGACAACACACACTCCCTACACACACACACACACACACACACACACACACACACACACACACACACACACACGAGTTAGCAGCAGCCCAATAGGCCACACACACAGCCCTTACACCGCGCTCGCCTGTTGGACAACACACACTCCCTAGACACACACACGCGCGCGCACACACACTCACAGCGTTCAGGCCAACAGTGGAGGTGGTGCCGTGTGTACCCAGACAGCCTGGCGATGCCATCCTTCATACTTCAACCCAAAGATTTTGGCTCCGTACATAGTCTGGCCCAACCCTCCTAGCTCGGTTCGCTCACGGTTCTGCCAATCAGCGAACAGGTGAGAGTGGTGACGCAGAACTCATCTGTGGAGTCCGTTACTGATTGGTTAAAGTAACACTATTCACAATTTTGTCTTGTTATTTGTATGCTTTGGTAACACTGTATCGTAACAGTCATGCTAAGAAAGTACAATTTGAATTTGGAATTTCAGTGAATTGAAATTGCAGAGTAAGGTCAGACCATCTCCCACCCTCCATGGAAACGGATTCCTCTTAGCTTGTTCCAGACTGTTTGACGGAGTCAACAGTCGGCTTTCGCCCAGGCTACCCCTACAGAACTTTTTGTCTTGAAATAACCTGTGCAACCACTCAATTTGTGTCCATGTATGATCAAGTTTAAATTGTGGGCACAAGTAGAAGTAAATGTGTGTGTATGCGTGTGTTATCTACCCTCTATTAGTGTGTGTGTGAGAGTGAGAGACAGAGAGAGAGAGAAAGAGAGAGAGAAAGAGAGAGAGAAAGAGAGAAAGAGAAAGAGAAAAAGAGAGAGAGAGAGAGAGAGAGAGAAAGAAAGAGAGAGAGAGAGAGAGAGAGAGAGAGAGAGAGAGAGAGAGAGAGACTGCGCAAGTGTACGAGTGTGGGTATGTTTACCAGTCCTTGGTTGAGTATGTGTGATGGCATAGGCCAGGGTGTGTGTGTGTGTGTGTGTGTGTGTGTGTGTGTGTGTGCGTGCGTGTGTGTGTGTATGTGTGTGTTACCTGTCCTCTGCGAGTGTGTTTGTGATGGCGTTGGTGATGACGTCACAATCCTTCTCCAGGGCGTTGAGCGTGTTCTGGACCGTCTGGTTGATGGTCTTCTCGACCGTACGACACACTTCCTCAATCTGGTTCACACACCGACTCGGCTACACACACACACAATCTCCATCAATCATCCCTGTGTGTGTGTGTGTGTGTGTGTGTGTGTGTATTCTTAGCAATTCAAGTGTAACGTGAATCTGTGTGTGTGTGTGTATGTGTGTGCAATACCTTTTTGATTTGGTATAGTCAGCATCTCGAATCTGTGTATAATACCTTATTGGGATTAGGTATACACGTAGATGGTGTGTGTGTGTGTGTGTAAGTAATACCTTATTGGGATTAAGTATATAAATCGTGTGTTTGTGTGTAAGTAATACCTTATTGGGATTAGGTATACAGATGGTGTGTGTGTGTGTGTGTGTGTGTGTGTGTGTGTGTAATACCTTATTGGGATTTGGTATATAGATGGTGTGTGTATGTGTGTGTGTGTGTGTGTACCTTATTGGGATTAGGTATTTAGGTAGATTGTGTGTGTGTGTGTGTGTGTGTGTGTGTGTGTGTGTGTGTGTGTGTGTATGTGTGTGTGTGTGTGTGTGTGTAATATCTTATTGGGGTTAAGTATATAGATGGCATATTTACCTTATTGGGATTAGGTATATAGATGGTGTGTGCGTGTTACCTTATTGGGATTAGGTATATAGATGGTGTGTGCGTGTTACCTTATTGGGATTAGGTATATAGATGGTGTGTGCGTGTTACCTTATTGGGATTAGGTATATAGATGGTGTGTGCGTGTGTGTGTGTGTGTGTGTGTGTGTGCGTGTTACCTTATTGGGATTAGGTATGTAGATGGTGGGCATGTCGAATCCGCACTTGTTGAGTCCCGGTCTCTTGCAGAGCTCCTGAACGATCTGCATCATCACCCTCTACACGCACACGCACGCACACACACACACACACACACACAGTAAAAATAACATTACAGGGCAATGTAGAGAATATACTATAAACTACAGTGGTAAGTACCTTATTACAAAAGCTAAACAAAGAAAAGGGGCGAAAAATTAACGACTAGAAACAAAAACAAACAAAAAACAATGACTAAAAGTGTTCACAGTGTTGTTCTGCTTTTATCCGTTTCTTAGTGTTCTTAAAAAACGTGGCGCTTTGCCCAATGCTAACAGGAATGACACTCCCCAACACTGATGAGTCTTACTGAGATAGCGCTTTGGCCTAAGGTAGAATGCCTATATACATGGATGTTTATTACCCACCACACTCATGTGTTTTTAGTTTTTATTAATGGAGTGTGAGAGTGTGCAAGTGTGTGTGAGAGGTGTACCACCACTGCAAAACAATTGCCCAAAATGGGACAGATAAAGCTCCTACCACTACTACTACTACTAAAAAGCTACCCAATCCAACCAGGATACAACCATGATGAGGACATTCAATAGTGTATGTGTGTGTGTGTGTGTGTGTGTGTGTGTGTGTGTGTGTTTAATCTATCATTATGTCTTTAGTCAGCAGGATGTTTGAGAGTCTGACAAACAAACTGTGTGTACACAGTGCATTTGGACACCGCCTGTGTGTGTGTGTGTGTGTGTGTGCGTGCGTATGCATGTAGGCATATGACTCAATTAGTCACGATTTCAAACTCCATATGGGCTCAGT
>NC_085873.1:31440631-31455631 GCF_034702125.1 Engraulis encrasicolus | reverse complement strand
GGCTCTGACTGCTATACCAAAGAGCCAGGCTCTTTGGCATGTTAGTCAGAACACACCCACAACCTTAGTGATGGTCCCTCCATCACACTGCCTTCCCCTTCGGGCAGCGCACCCGTGCGCTTCACACACTCATGGTGTCCCTCACGCAACTGCCCATCATGCTTCTCGCAGCCAGTGTGTCCCATCATCAATGCTTCACCCATCACTGGGGTCCCTCACACCGGGGTCACCAATCCTGGGGGTCCCTCACATGGAATTACGGCTTACACACAATGGGTACGCTTCCGATGGCCTCACGGCAGCCATCCCACTTCTGACACCATTTGTAGCGAAGGGGAGTAGAGTTGCCCAGCTGGGACTCGAACCAAGACCTTCTGGGGTAGTAAACCGGGGCTCTGACCGCTACACCAAAAGAGCCAGGCTCTTTGGCATGTTAGTCAGAACACACCCACAACCCTAGTGATGGTCACTCCATCACAGCATGTATGTACAAGAGAGTGTGTGAATAAGTTTGTGTGCATATGTAGAAGTGTGTGTGTGTATATCTCACGGTGAGAGATTCTCGTTTGCGTCCGCTGGTGACGAAGCTGAAGCCCTGCGTCTCTATGGCAACGCCAGTCCTCTGGATGTGCTCTTCCACATACCTTGAACACACACACACACACACACACACACACACACACACACACGTTGGTTCTGGGCAATCCCAGCATTATGGACATGCCATTTGGACTCAAAATGGCAAAATATGTTGTTACTTTTTATTCTTCTCCAGTATGTAAAGTGTTGTATTTTTTAGAGAGCTCACATATTGGAGAAGTGATGTGTGTGTGTGTGTGTGTGTGTGTGTGTGTGTGTGTGTGTGTGTGTGTGTGTGTGTGTGTACTAGTGAGCTAATGCGTGTGTGTGTGCGTGTGTGTGTGTGTGTGTGTTGGGTTTGGGGCCCTTCCAGATGTCTCTGTCCCGGGCCCAGCCAAAGCTGTCAGCGGCCATGTGTGCGTGTGCGTGTGTGTGTGTGTTTACCAGTTGATGAATGAGCTCTTCCCAGCTGAGTGGTTTCCCATCAGCATCACCGTGATCTTCTTACGAGGAGCCAACAGACTCACCCCCACAGACTGGGCGATGGACACCAGACCTACACAGACACAATACATCGAAAATAGACTCCTCACGCATCATGAGAAAACCACTGCATTGCTTTCTTTACACACCAAGACTACTTAATAAAACATAGTTTACCATTATTTAAAAAATATAAAACATCAAAAACAAAAATATTTTATGCAATATTAAATGAACAACAAAACAGTGTTGCTCAGCCCACGTCATTGTAAATTGCCTTTTTTTATGCCTCAAAGTGTGTGTGTGTGTGTGTGTGTGTGTGTGTGTGTGTGTGTGTGTGTGTGTGTGTTTTAATATGCGACCTTGCCTCCTCCACTTGCGCTTGTCTCCTCGTCCCGCCTCCTGGCCCCTCCTCCGTGGAGAAAACGATAAAGTTTCCCAGCTGTCAGCCTAGCCACAACAGCTTTTGAGGGACTGTTTTTCATTCACCATCCCAATTGCAAATGAGAAGAAGACTCTACAATTGAGCTTTTGCAAGATATTGAAATATAATGCTGTTGTCAGTGATGTCATCATGACGAGAAGCAAGTGGAGGAGGCAAGTGGAGGAGGCAAGGTCGCATATTGCAACGCACTCTGTGTGTGTGTACTGCTACAAAGTAGGCTACAAACTGAAGACGGATTTCAAAAGTCACTTTGATGCTGAAGTCAGTGACGTCTTTCAGACGGCGCGCTCTGATTGGCTGCTACAGAGCAGTTTAGCAAGCCGGCTGCTAGCCACGAGCCTGGGATGCCAATGATGGATGATAAGAGCTTTAGCATGACAGCTAAGATAGCTGAACAACAAGCTCGAAGCTTCAATGGCATGTTTACCCCCATCTTCATTTTTGGTAAAGTCAGCATGTAACGAACACTTCCATCTCACTTCAACAATTATATGCGTCTCAAGTAACGGCCGTTTGTCTCGTGATTGTGTGCTGAAGTCACTCTCTGTTTGGCAGCTGTCCAGGTCCAAGTTCCATCAACCACTAAAATGCAGACAGCAGCTAGCATAGCTGCCAAAAATGCGGAGCCACAAGCTGTCATGCAACAGCCCAGACGGTTTGTTGAAAACCACAAATGTAAACACATCCACGAGGCGATGAGCAGACGGGCAGACGGGTGTCAGACCCACACCGACAGTAGTAACGGAACAGATCAGATCTCTCTAATCTAGTAGCGTAGCCTACTCACCGCTTTCGGGGTCGATGTAGAGTTGGTGGCAGTCTCGCAGGATGCGTTCATCGCAGGACACGGAGCCGGAGATGGACTCGGCGTTTGCGGCAGTTCGCTTATTGATCTTCCCCGACATCGCAAAGAGACTTTCGCAAAATCGTTAGAAAAACGTTAAAAACGAGTTTGTCAACTCCAATGTAGGCGTATGCAGACAGATGCTACCGACACAGAGCTTTGTCTGTGTGCACTGATGCTGCCAAAGTTTAAATCGCCCCGGTATGCCCTGTGGAAGTCGGGCCACGTCAACGGATGTTTGCTAAGGTCCATGGGAAATGTGTCCCGTCTGGGGAACAGCTGGTCTGGGTCAGAGCCGCAGGCTATGGCTCTTTGTGCAAGAGCATGATGCAATAGGCTCGCTTGACTGTGGGTCCATTTATTTCTGAAATATATTACATAAAGCA
Source organism: Engraulis encrasicolus (assembly GCF_034702125.1). NCBI lineage: Eukaryota > Metazoa > Chordata > Actinopteri > Clupeiformes > Engraulidae > Engraulis > Engraulis encrasicolus. The sequence goes on along the minus strand of NC_085873.1, from coordinate 31,452,894 downwards.
TAGAACAAATCTACATATAAATGTCTTTATTAACAAACAATACATATCTAGGTGTGAGAGACAAATACAGTAGCTAATGCAAGTAGGCCTACAGTAGGCCTATATGATCGTAGCCTACTGTGTGTAGGCAGTGTATCAGTCATTGAAAAATATCAATCAATATAGGCCTACATAAAATATAGGCCTACCACTTGATTATAGGCCATGCCTTTGGGTAATAGCATAAACAGATAGGCCCTGCATAGGCCAACTGTAAATAATATAGTATGGATCTAAATGAAAATATGCCGTATGAATATAGGCTAAATTAACAACATACTATATTAGTATCGCCAGAGACAACAAGTTAACAAGTGACTGGTCAACAGGACAGCAGGCTACAGGACAGCATGTAGATCCTGTGTCCAGGAGGCCTAACATACAGACATTCAAGGCCATTTCTGAAAAATCATAAGTGTGAGACGTTGCTTCAGCTTTGATGTTGTGATAGCCAGGCTAGAACCACAGTTTGGAAACAATATCTTAATGCAGAGAGTAAGTGTTCCTCTCAGGGTCACTGACAGCTTTTGCCAGGCCCAGGACAACATAATCTGAATATGCCCCCCATCCAATACATATAGGCCTAAAATGTATGAAAACCTTATTTTGTGCCCTGTCTCTCTCTGGGAACTGATCCCCTTACCCCCTGTAAGCTTTCCTGTTTCCTTTACATTTATTCCTATTAGCATGAAGAAGTAACCACAAAGCTCCTAGAATCTAGGCCCTAGCCTAGATCATTGCCTGGCTCTTGACCGACCTGTAGTTCCATTCAGCTTTCTGAGCTGGGCTCCAGAGCTACACACACACACACACACACACACACACACACACACACACACACACACACACACACACACACACACACACACACACACACACACACACACACACACACACACACACACACACAGGTCTAGGAGCCAGGCTCCCTGAATCAGTCTGTGGTGGAACTATGTGGATTTGCTGCCACCTTGTGGACGGCCATTATATTGCAGCACACAGAAAGTGCTAGAACCCTATCTGACCTGCATGAGACATAACAATGAAAAAGAATGACAATAAATAGCTAAGTTTATGCAACTCTTTTCAAGGATACATGCTGGCAGAAAGTCTAACGGACGTGACATACAAATGTGAACACACACACAAACAGAGGCAGAGATTATAATAGTGCTTTAATGTAAAGTCGTAAGGTTAAAAATACACTTCATGGTCAAAGCATACATAGACATAGACAGAGCTGTGCACACACCCACACACACACACAAGCAGAAGAATACACTCACTCATTCACACACTCACTCACTTACACGCACAGATGTGATAGGAAATATATAGAACTCTAAAAGCTGATCAAATCAAATCTTTACATTTCATTCAGCATTAGCCTATATTTACAATGTGGGAATAAAACACACACACACACACACACACACACACACAAACAGTCACCTTTAGCCTGTATGTACAGCACAATGCGCGCACACACACACACACACACACACACACACACACACACACACACACACACGCACACGCACAGACAAACACACTCAGACACCTACCAACGTGCTTTAGGTGTAGATGAGCAATTCAGCATGAGACAATCTAAGGCCACAAACACACACACACGCACGCACATACACCAGCCACCCAATACCAACTAATGCTGCCAGCTTTGCACATGGGCCCTCTGTACATACAAACACAGAGACACACAGTGTGTGTGTGTGTGTGTGTGTGTGTGTGTGTGTGTGTGTGTGTGTATGGGAGCGTCCCCTGCCCTACTTGTGCCGAATGGGTCAATTACACATTAGTGACATTGATGAAGGGGAGTATTCAGCTCCAAACACACACACACACACACACACACACACACACACACACACACACACACACACACACACACACACACACACACACACACAGCATAAAAACAGTCTTTCAAGCTCACATGTGCAATAAAATTCCTCCTTTTTTTTTACAAATCTTAGTATTCTCACACACTCACACACACACACACACACACACACACACACACACACACACACACACACACACACACACACACACACACACACACACACACACACACACACACACACACACACAACATGTGTTATTCTAAACTTTTCCCCCCCTAAAATCACCCTCAAAACAGCGGAAGGGATTCATGCTGTAAAGATTGCTGTGTGTGTGTGTGTGCGTGTGTGTGTGTGTGTGTGTGTGTGTGTGTGTGTGTGTGTGTGTGTGTGTGTGTGTGTGTGTGTGTGTGTGTAAGAGAGAGAACGAGAGAGTCTGTGTGTGTTTGTGAGAACACAAAAAGGAAAATCGTCTAAGCTGTACAAGGTTCGTATACACACACACACACACACACACACACACACACACACACACACACACACACACACACAGCGCTCGTGCACACGCAGAAGAGATAGCAAAAACACATCGGACAGCGTGGAGAATTGCATGGAGAGGGGCATGGCCAGTCACCATGGCGATGATGGGTGGGTGGAGCTTTTTTCTAAGAGGGCATAGCTTAGCCAAATATCTGTCCACAAGAGAGGCATAGTTTACATCGAAGACGTTTGTAGGTATATATATATAGAGAGAATAAGTTCCATCTGTGGGGTAATAAAAATCTTCAGGAGATCATCCGTATCCAAAATGGAAAACTTGAGGTGAAGACAGAGGGTCCAAGGCACTCTGAAGTCCATTAAAAGTCCTTCATTTAGGCATGGACATCGTATTTATCCATTTGTCCAAATGAAGGACTTTTAACAGACTTCAGAGTACCTCGGACCCTCTCTCTTCACCTCATGGTTGTAGGTATGTTGATGAGGGGGTGTGGCTTTATTGATGAGGTGGCATATCTGTCCTTGTGCAAGGTCACCTGCTGCGACGAAGGGGAGTGGTTATGTTAATGAGGGAGGTGTGACCAAAACACCATATTTGTTCCTCACTGCGTGATGATATTGAAGGGGTATGGGCTCATCGGCACAAATCTGTCACGTCTTAAGCAAGGTGATGTGGTCTGTTCTGGTGGGTGTGTTTGTGTCAGGAGGGGGGGTATATGTTGATAAGGGGGCGTGTTCGTCCTTATCAGAGGCAAGGCTGCGCCTCTAGGGGGTATATGTTGATAAGGGGGCGTGTTCGTCCTTATCAGAGGCAAGGCTGCGCCTCTAGGGGGTATATGTTGATAAGGTTGCGTGTTCGTCCTTATGAGAGTCATGACTGCAGCTCTGGTGGTGGGCGTGGTTATGTAGATAAGGGGGCGTGTCCATGCTGATGAGAGGCAAGGCTGCGGTTCGGGTGGGCGTGGTAATGTTGATCAGGGAGGGGGGGGGGGTGTCTAGTCCCAGCCGTTGTCCTTGATCATGTGAGACAGCTCGATGATGAACTTCCCCTCCTTATACTTCTGGCTCAGCTCAAACGCCTGCTCCTGTAACACACACACACACACACACACACACACACACACACACACACACACACACACACACACACACACACACACACACACACACACACACACACACACACACACACACACATTTGAACTACTTCATTTATGTCCGCAATTCATAATATGTACATATGGACATAAATGTTACAGATACAATAATGCTAAGTCACAATCCAATGTGGCTCTCAAAATAAAAGCAGTTTTGAGGATACAAACAACACCTCCTTCTCCAAATATGACGACTACCAATAATGGAGGATATTGAAGAATATTTGGCTATTTGCTGTGCCTTTGCTTTCGGGAAGCCAACCATCCTTGTGCGCTATTTTGATACTCGATATTAAACATAAACACATTATCAGGATCACTTCTCGAAGCTTCTTGCTTGCGTTAACGATGGCAATTACAACGGGTGTGCGGCATGAATTTAGAGCAGTTTGAAGGAGCTCACAACTCCGGTCTCAGCATGTACGCCATATTGGAGACGCGCGCGCACACACACACACATTTATAAAGTTGCATCATGTACACCAGAAACGACCTACGCTACCTGAGAAGCTGAGGTCGCTGAAGAAGTTTCACCATGAATTTTTCGCTTTATTCACTCTAAACGTGACATTGACGCGTGTGTTGACATTGTGTTGACATTGTGTGTGTGTGTGTGTGTGTGTGTGTGTGTGTGTGTGTGTGTGTGTGTGTGTGTGTGTGTGCAGTGTTTAAATTGGCTTTTGGGAGGTGGGGGAGCCCTTCACTCGCGGTTAACATCGCCCCATCAGGCAAATACATGTATTCTATGAAGTTATTGCCCATAATTAATATCATACATAAATCAATGTATTACTCAGTTATGAGAAAAACAGCAAGGTACCCTCATTCCCTCTTCACTGTATTAGGTTGCTAAAAAATAGGAACAGTTAGACCTGTATCACACCTGATACATTTATGTAGCCTACCTTTTAATATTCTCTCCTGTCAGTTGGCAACAGTATGCTATTGGACTGTCAGTACAGGGGCAAAAAAGTTTTAATTCTGACCACCATCACTGCACCATCAAGCTACAAAGGTGTAGACCTGAGACTAGAACTCATATTATTTGATGTGAATAACAATTTGTTTTAAAAGATCATATGATTGATTTTAATTCTCCTATAATGTCCTGGGTTTAGCATGCATTTGTTAGCACGTTTTATGCCTAATAAGTAATAAAAATAAGTAAAAAATGTATGCTTAGGCTATGCTGTTCTATTACAATGCGTGAAAGTGTGCACTGTCATTTTAAATCAGGCGGAGTCAGCAGAGAATCTTCTCACTCAGACACGTCTTTTCTTTACACATTGCCCCTTTGGCTGACTGATTATTTCAGTAGTATAGTTAGTTCAGCTATCTCGCTCCGTGCATATGTTTTAATTACACTTCAGTCGCATTAAGTAAATGCTTTTTTGCAAAGCAATAACTTTGGCAAAAGGCGGCAATAGATTGGAACTTGCTGCAGCAATTCTAGCGCGAGAGAGACGGTGCACTGCTCTACACGCAACGCTAGGATGGACACGCAGGAATCCCGTCATTTGCTTACTGTCTAAAAACTTTGAATACGTTCCTGGCATGTTTAAGCCCACATAAAAGTAACCTGCAACCAAATGGCTACACATTCTGACAGAACAATGGACGGAAATCCCAAACTTGATGTTGATTTTCTCACATTAACAAACTGCTGTTAAAGTAGTTACACCAAGCTATTCTGCATGACTGTTTGGTTAACTTTGCCTGAAAGCTAGCCGATATCAAATGAAATGACAGCTTACCTCCGTTTTGTAAAAGGCATTGTATCTAGCCTACTAACTTTGCACATTGAACATGAAAGCATGGAGGACAGGCTTGAAGTAGTGACATACTCGAAGCGGAGTAGTTCAACTGTTCTAGCTGTGAGAAAGAGCAAGCGCTCCGGACCGCTCAACTGTTGCAAAGTTGCAACGTTGCAAACTCAAATTGTGGTGTCTCGCAGCGCATGTGCAGAATGCAGATGCATAATAACTGAAATAATGCGGGAGTCCCTTAATCTTATTTCATGTTGCTATCATTGGAAAACTTTCATAAAAATATGATATTTCAAGAAGAGGTGAAAATATGAACTGTGAATACACCGAGGGTGGGGCAGCAGGAGCGCAGCTCCGTTTGGCTGTCCCTCCGAGATGAGGAGGCGGAGCTGCGCTCCGGAGGGCTCCGCCCCAATTTAAACCCTGTGTATGTGTTACATACTTCCAGGCCAGAGTCATGTGACAGCTGTCACATTATGTGTGTGTGTGTGTGTGTGTGTTTGTGTGTCTGCGTGCGCACGCGAGTGTGTGTGCTTACATATTTCCAACCCAGGGTGGTGTGGCAGCTCTCACAGTAGATGTCTGCTACAGCGTGAAGGCCAGTCAGCAGCAACCTCTCCTCTGATGGACCACAACCTACGTTAACACTGCACAAACACACACACACACACACACACACACACACACACACACACACACACACACACACACACACACACACACACACACAATTAGCTTTCCTCTGATGGACCACAGCCTACGTTAACACTGCACAAACACACACACACACACACACACACACACACACACACACACACACACACACACACACACACACACACACACACACACACACACACACACACACAATTAGCTTTCCTCTGATGGACCACAGCCTACATTAACACTGCACACACACACACACACACACACACACACACACACACACACACACACACACACACACACACACACGATTAGCTTTACTCTGATGGACCACAACCTACATTAACACTGCACACACACGCGCGCACACACAGTTGAGGTAAGGAAAGCCGGATCGATTTTCATGTGGGATGAAGGCAAGAAATTGATTGTCTCGAGTTTTTCAGCATACTTCTTCTGTCAAATAAAATCTAGTGAATATAGTTCTACTGTATTCATCTTGTAATTCCAATAGGAAATCTTGTGCCAGAAAAGTGTTTTGAGCCCAGAAGAAGCGAAATCTTACATGACGCAACAGTTTCTCGTAATCCCAAGTTCAGATTCATGAAATATAGTGTTTCAATCGACCCGGCTCTTCCCTTCCCACACGCGCACACACACACACACAGCTGAGGTACTCACACAGAGTTGAAGAGGTATGCTCGGCCCTGGCTGCCTTGAAAAGACTGAAAACACACAGAGAAGCATTGCGTTAGCCTCATTATCATCGACTTTCAAATCTCTTCGAGACTTGGTCTGATCAAGAGCATAACAATTAACATTTCCCAAAGGGCATAGTTGACCCGCCTCCCTTGGTTTGCTAATAGAGCTTGAAAGTCCCGCCCCTTAGTTCCGCATTTCACGGGACCTAAGCTGACCATCTAACAACATGGTAGCGAGTAAATATCTTCCGATCTCAGTCATTACATGCGCTGGGCTACAAATATGCTGTTTAAAAGGCTAGATAAAGATTATTCATGCAGAAGTATCAATGTTTTGTTCCGAGGCCGTCTGCATGAAAAATGTTTCTAAAAAGTTTAGGGGTTCATAAGAAAAATTAAAAAAAATATCAGAAACAACATACCGTAATTGGAGCTTGTGGCACAACTCGGAGGGGATCGAAATATCATTTTAATACCACCATTGGATTACATGCTACAATTTTCGGCTTAAGGTCCCATGAAATCGGGGGAAGTGACGTCACTTTCAAGCTTTATGGTTGTTTGCTTCCTGACAAAGTGGGAGGAGTTCCCTATTTTTCGGGAGCTCAGAAAGTACTTGCATTGCTCTTGACCTGACTAGTAGCAATGCTGAAGGTGTTGTGTCACTAGTAGGGCACCGTCTGGCTAGCATTGCATTACACTCCAAATCTGCACTAATTATAACACTTAACATTACACAGAGAACCACATTACACTACAGAGAAGACAATACACAAAGAGGACCCTCAGTTATACACCTGCACTGTTGGTCACTAGGGTCAATGGAGAAGCATTTGCTGGTCATTCCAAACGTCAAAACAAAGTGTGGAGAGGCAGCCTTCAGCTCCTATGCTGCAAAGCTTTGGAACCAGCTTCCAGGTGATGTAAAACAAAATGCACTATTGATAGCTTTAAATCTACACTCAAGACGAAGCTGTTCTCAGATGCCTTCCCCTAGCAGGTCTAAATATAAAAAATATTTTTTTCTTTTTTTATTTCTAATTATTTAATGTTGTGTCTTGTTTCCTTTCTTTTTACTTTCATTTTTGTGAAGCACATTGAGTGTTCCATTCTGACAGCTCAACGGTCAACAAGTTGTAGCGGCGAATCACAGCGATTCAAATTTTTGCTTTGTTCATTTGATTGGCCACTGCAGGCGAAAATCACTCCTTGGTTGGAGGTTTTCACTTCATGTTGTCCCTGTTTGCTTGCTCATAGCCCCACTTTGCTTCCCTCACATAGGAATGAAGGGCAAACTTCGCTCCTCTTTGTCAGATGCGTGTGCATGTGTCCCTGGTGTCCCTATTTGTGTGTGTCAACAAAATATGTCATTTTGTTATCTTTCTTTATCTCCTTCTCTCTCTCTCTCCGTCCCTGTCTCTCTCTGTCTGTCTCACACACATACACACTCACCTTTGAGATAAGGTCATCATGATTGGCCAGATGGGCTCTGCAGTGGACGCAGCTGTAGCGCCGATGACACGAGTCCAGATAGGCCTGAAACGTCTTCACCATGGCGACTGTAGAACACACACACACACACACACACACACACGTTAGCTCACTACACACTCTTTTATGGGACAGAGTTAGCTCCGCCTACACATGCCTACTCATACACATACACACACACACACACACACACACACACACACACACACACACATGCTAGTGTAACAGAGGCTGACTAGCACAGAGTTGGCGTGGAACGTTGGTAAAACATCATACAGTCTCGTGCCGTTGGGCCGAGACTAGTCTCTTGGCCCAACGGTATCGTACTGTGTCTCCCATTGCCGGACCATTGTAGTTGACGAGGTTGCACGTTCGATCCCCGAGGGGGGTGAACAGGTGCAAAATGACACTAGCGTACTACACACTCTGTTATGGGACATAGTTAGCTACGCCTACACACACACACACACAAGTTTTCTATATTCGCAAAATTATACATAATATTATTGTACATCTCCAAATTCTGAGCAAAACACCTGAGCAGACTGTTGCCATCCAACCACACAAACAACTGCCCACTCCCATGTGGCAACCCCCCCACCCACACATACACACACAGCACACAGACACGGTGACACACACACGCACACACAGCTGCACACACGGCACGTACGCACATGACATGCTCTGTTGTTCCCACTGCACCACACTCAGGTGTGTGGTTATTGTTTTGGAGGCTGTGTTACTCCATTTCCTGGTTGAATAATCTAGTGTGTGTGTGTGTGTGTGTGTGTGTGTGTGTGTGTGTGTGTGTGTGTGTGTGTGTGTGTGTGTGTGTGTGTGTGTGTGTGTCGTATGTAGTGTAGTTGTGTGTACATGTGTGTGTGTGTGTGTGTGTGTGTGTGTGTGTGTGTGTGTGTGTGTGTGTGTGTGTGTGTGTTTCCTGGTTGAATGATCTACCAGGGCCATTCTCAGATGACCCAGTTCCACTGGCGCACTCTCTCTGGGGGTGCCTGTGTGTGTGTGTGTGTGTGTGTGTGTGTGTGTGTGTGTGTGTGTGTGTGTGTGTGTGTGTGTGTGTGTGTGTGTGTGTGTGTGTTTGTGTCTGCAGTCTGGTGACTGCTGTTCCATATATGGCACCTCACAAGGCGAAAGATAGCATGTGTGTGTATTTAAGTGGATTGTGTGTGTGTGTGTGTGTGTGTGTGTGTGTGTGTGTGTGTGTGTGTGTGTGTGTGTGTGTGTGTGTGTGTGTGTGTTGCAGTCCCATATAAGGAGGAGGAGAGAGGGAGAGAGGGATAGAGGGAGAGAGGGAGAGAGGGAGAGAGGGATAGAGGGAGAGAGGGAGAGAGGGAGAGAGGGAGAGAGAGAGCGAGATATCGAGATCGCCACTCTGCCTGTCTATGTTTACCTGAACCATTACACTGTAGTGGCCTGAGCTTTGTAATGAGTATCATCACCAGCACTGCAAACCACACAGATATACACACACACACCAGCCACCCTAAAGGCCCTACCGTACATTCCCCATCCCCTCACACACACCACCCAACACCCCAGACATCAACCTCCACAGACGTGTCATGTCATGTCTATCGGCCCAGAACCCACGCCAGTGCGCTCGTGTCTCTGTGTGTGTGCCAGCTAAGCGCGCCCATGCACGGTGGCACCAAAACAGTCAGCGACAGCCCTTCGCTTCGTTCCCGCTCGACATTCCTGCAATTCTTGCAGCCTGATGTAGTGTGTGTCTGTGTCTCTGTGTGTGTGCGTGTGTGTGATACACCAATGGAGAACGAACGGACATGGCTGGCTAATGGATCACTAACACCAAATCCGCTCCAGCCAGAAACTGCGCATCCGGGTTCGGTGTGCACGACTTACCGACTGGCGGGGGCGTCTAGACAGTTTGGAAGAAGGAATCGCAGACAGCTGCCGAATCCGTTGGTCGGTTTAATAAACCAGAGACATCCGAATCAGGCGGAAGCCCAGAATAGCTCGCTCGCTCGCTCTCCGCAATGCACGCGTGGACGAATGCGCACTACCAAACAAACAAGCCCGTGCTGCAGTCTGCTTGTCTGTCTGCCGTTCGGTTCGGCTGTCCGCCTGTCTGTCTGCTGCCCCCCTTTCGGTGGTCACGCTCAGCAGTGGCTAAAAGAACGTAAAAAGCAGATAATCGTGCGACAAACGACACAAAGGAAAATTATTCGCATTAAAAAACTCGCTGTCAAGTCGTTGCTTTGTTTACAGTCCTTGAGCGCGCTGTATCTGTCTTTGAGGAAGTCTCATTTACGTCACGCAGTGCAAAACAACATTACAACAGCCAATCACAGGTGGCGAAGGCGGGAGCGAAATATAGGTCAGCCAACCAGGTGGACCCGAGAGATGTTGAAACTCATCCGAACTTCAATGTCATGCCTTGGCTTATGCAGACAGTAGGCCTATACTGTAGGCCTATATTATATTATATTATATTATATTATATTATATTATATTATATTATATTGGGAGAGAGAGATGGAAGGATAAGCAAATGACCTAGGCCAGACCCAAACCCCGGTTCCCCGGCCTTGCAGTAGGCCTATACGTTGCCTCAGCTGATTGATCCATGGCCAAGGCCAACATTGGTTAAGGTACAGCACTTCTGTGTCCTCTTGACCTAGACTTATCAGCTAGTCTGATCTGAAACATGCACTGGGAAGATGAAATGAAATTTAGAAAAGCAAAGTGGAGGCAAGAGTGCGGACATTCAATTTTATTTTCATTATTGTTTGACCCTTTTGTCCAGCACCTGCAATTTGGGTGTGACTGTGAGCATACCACTGGGCCCTACCTTTACTTGATGGTTGTCCGGCTCTCCCAGTTATAACAGTCCCAGTCTGACAAAGGGCTGCAGGTGGACAATTGATATGGGATTCCAACATACACCCTTCCGCTCCAAAGACCCAATACATTTAGAGGCAGAGGTTCTCAACATTTTTTTTTGGAACAAACGCCCCCTAGACCTCATTGTATGCCTCCCAAGTTCCAATAAGGCCTGTAGGGCCCCAATTCAAACCTGCCTCTCTCTGCTCCAAAGACCCATGTAGGAGACCCCAACGTGGTGGTCCAGGAGCTTCTCAAGTGCGCCTCGAAGTGATACGACAAGCCTTTCGTCTTTTTTCCGTAGGTTCTTGCTTATTTTCATGGTGGATGATTTTTAATGAACAAATTGCCCTCGGGTAGCCCTCTGACCCAGAAAGGTTGAGGAACCCTGCCCTATGGGATTCAAACTTGCAAGCTTCTGCTCCAGAGTTCCCATATGGGATTGTGGAGACACTTTATTTTAAGAGGGTTTTAATTAAAGTGTACGCTCCCGAAGCCTCATACAGTATCGGCAGTGCTGAGATATAGGTCTGGACCTTTAGCTCGGCTGTATCGCGCTGTGTCTCCCATGCTCTTACTCCCATGCTCAAACTGGAGTGTTGATTGGCAGGTGGCAGGTTTGAGCCCTGAGTGGTGAACTAGTGCAGATCAGCTCAGTCAGTTACACCAGAGATTCTTGGTATAGTATCGAGATATGCCAACATAATAGGTTTCTATGGGCACCTAACGTGACCAGGTTCCGGTCTGCCTAAAGGGGCATGTCATAATGCTCCTAGAATGAATAGAACAGTCCTTAGGTCTGCCTAAAGGAGGATTCCCCTCCCCCCTTCCCCTTGCGACAGAACCTGGAAACAATGGGCCAGCGGAACCTCTCTCTTATCTACTCTCTCTGGTTACACTGGTGCAGTAGACCCAGGATGGGAGTGAGGTTTAGGGGGGTGAATGCCACAGATATTTCGGTGGTAGAACGTTTGTTAACCTCCCTCCCGAAGCCGAAGCCTCATACTGTATCGATAGCGGCGAGCTGGTCTGGACCTTAAGCTCAGCGCAGATCACCTTAGTTACATTAGGTACAATGGAATAACTGATGTAATAACATGTAAGTACAACATGTTATTGTACGTATCACACTCACACTGTGTATTTTTGTGTATACCGTACACACAAAAGGTAGCCTGATTATCATCGACTTTCAAATCTCTTCCAGACTTGGTCTGACCA
>NC_085873.1:31423131-31425631 GCF_034702125.1 Engraulis encrasicolus | reverse complement strand
ATGTTTTCTTTATTCTCAAGTATGGGCCTACATTTACACACGACACAGAGTGACTGCAGTGACCACACACACACGCATACATGTTAACTCCATCCATTGCTCCTGTAGTAAGGTAAGTACTCTGTCTCTCTCTCTCACACACACACACACACACACTCGCATGCTGGCTGTGGCATGTTTGGTCTTGACCCTCCTCTAGAGTCCAGATGGTCCTAGAGTTATACAAACACACACACACACGCACGCACGCACGCACGCAGGCACGCGGTAGCCTGAATTCACTCATTTGCGTATAGACATAGCCCAAAATGCACAAGCACACACACATGCGTACTCGTGCACATGCACACGCACACACACAAGCGTGAATTCACTCGTATACAGAGCCCAACATGCACAAACTAGTACACACTCAGCTCTTCCTGCAGACTTTTACTGCTGCAGGCAAGGGTGTGTCAGATGTGCATGCACACACAGACACAAAATGACTGAAATGTGTGCTCAGGCAGATAGAAGACAACAATCAACATTAGGGGTGCAACGGATCAGAAATCTCACGGTTCGGACCGTTCCTCGGATCAGAGTCCACGGATCGGCTCATTTTTCGGATCAGCAAAAAAAAAAAAAAAAAAAAAAAAACATTTTTTTTTCTTTTTTAATCGATAAGACAAATACACATAAATTGTGTCTTTTGTTAGGGGTGGGCATAGATTATTTTTTGAATGTAGATTAATCTCATTGCAATTATGAAATTAATCTAGATTCATCTATATCAAAATGTCTAATTACCAAAATATCAAAAATGTCACACTACCAAAATAACAAGTCTTGTGACTTACTGACAGATGGCACATAGACCAGAGCTCATGTCCTTAATTGTACATGCAAATGCAGATAAATGCATCAATCATTTATTGAAACACAATTGCCTCAGCGGTTCAGCATTTCAGAGAGAGAGAGAGAGAGAGAGAGAGAGAGAGAGAGAGAGAGAGAGAGAGGAGAGAGAGGAGAGAGAGAGAGAGACAGGGAGAGAGAGAGAGAGAGAGAGAGAATCGGCATTGACTGTTAAAAAGGGCAGCGGCTGCTTTAAGAAGGCGGAGACTCTGCAGGGACATCAGAGCGCACAGAATGTCTAACCAGATGATTTAACCTGCTCGCTGTCCTCAAAATGTCAGAGGAGTCACAACACGAAATTAATTCAGTTTGCCAAAGTTTTTATATCACACGCGACAATCGCGGTACGTTACATGAGCATATCTCACTGCGTCGCAAATGCGCTGAACTCAACCGATCGCAACACAAACATTTAGCGAGAGTAGTTCTAGACACTGACAGTTTGAGTTTGACAGTCAGTCTTCAAAATGCATTTACAGTAGGCTATCACACGGAATGTTTTGCAACTATGGCAAAGGCAAGATTTCCTGAACAGTTTGTGTTGTTGTTTGTATTCCATACAGTGCGTGAGTTAGACGTCCCAAACGACTAGATTGAACATGCGCACAATTTCATAAATCGCTCCGCGGACCATGTGTGTGCCGAACCGAAATGATTGGTCCGAACGGACCACGGATCAATGATGATCCGTTGCGCCACTAATCAACATTTTCATTATTATTGATGGCTTTGGCCCCTCCACCTTAATCTTTGGGGGCGTTAAAAAAGGTCTGTGCCCCCCTTAATTTGGCGTCTACGGTGTGATGTCTTCGGTTTTTCTAATCCCAGAGATGAGAGGGTATCGATCCCATAGATCAGCGAGGGTGTTGAGACCAAGCCATGACATAATATGACACACTCTTCGATACCCTATGATCTCTCTGGATTTAAAAAGCCAGAGGCTCGGATTAAGCTACAGAAGTGTAAGGCTTAACACAATGCTTACAAAGGACAAAAGGCCAGGGGATTGTTGTAGTGAGTTAGGCCCAGGGCTTGAAATAACAAAGCCCTATAAAACACTGATTTACCATGATGTAAAATAAAGACTGAAGTCTTACCATATCGTCATAAGGACCTACAGCGCGCGCGCGCGCGCGCACACACACACACACACACACACACACACACACACACACACACACACACACACACACACACACACACACACACGACATATTAAGCGCACACACACACACACACAAAATTGTAATTCATTATGCATATACATATCATAATGTGTTATAACTAAGGGCTGACAGATTATCACACACACACACACACACACACACACACACAGTCCCACACCCACAAAACCAACACACAAGAGGGCGCCTTAAACAGTATCAGCATTTTTATTGAATATATGTATAGAATTCTGCTTTAGTAAGTTTTGAGTATTCCATAATGTTGAATCCCATTATAATATAATACAGACTATATTCACCTGCAGCCACATAAACCCCACCCCCCTATTAGCCAGCTCCGCCCACTAGGGGAGTCGGCCAGGGTTAAACCACACCCACCCATAGAGACAGAGAGGAAAAAAATTAAGACCAAATAAAAACAG
>NC_085873.1:31410631-31413131 GCF_034702125.1 Engraulis encrasicolus | reverse complement strand
TAACATTGATATCATAAGGCCTGGCCTACTAATATACAGTAGGCCTACCAATATAAAATTACTAGTATAACAAGCATTTTAGCTATTGTTAATATGCTGGACAAAACTGTTTTTTATTTGTCATTTCATGTTCTTTTTTGTGTTATCCTTTTATTTGTTGTTTCACATCATTTGCTTGAAAAGTGTTTACTTCTCTTCTTTTCAGATGCTAATTAGATTCCTCCATCTTACCCTTGAAAATCCTCCTGTTGCATCCACCTCTTCTACCAGCACCAGTGATGCAGCAGCATCAAGCTCCCCAGTTACCTCCACCCCTGCAACCCAGCCTGGTGACACAGCAGCATCAAGTGGGCCTCCAGCTACCTCCACCCTTGCAACCCAGCCTTTTGACACAGCAGTATCAAGTGGGCCTTCAGCTACCTCCACCCTTGCAACCCAGCCTGGTGACACAGCAGCATCAAGTGGGCCTCCATTTACAGGTACCTCCACCCCTGCAACCCAGCCTGGTGACACAGCAGCATCAAGTGGGCCTATTGCTATTCCACATTTTCCACAAATTAAATAAAATAAATATCCTAATAACAAATAACAAATAACAAAGCTATTTGACTTGAGTATGTGTACTCTAGCAATGTATTCTTTTCCGATGCAAGGGGCGCCATCTAAATTCTTGCCTAGGGCGCCAAATTGGTTAGGGCCGGCCCTGTGTGTGAGTGTGTGTGTATATACAGTATGTGTGTGTGTGTGTGTGTATATACAGTGTGTGTGTGTGTGTGTGTGTGTGTGTGTGTGTGTGTGTGTGTGTGTGTGTGTGTGTGTGTGTGTGTGTGTGTGTGTGTTTCTATACATTGCGATCACAGGTGGTGTTGATCAGTAGGTTGGAGGGCATGAGATCTCTGTGCAGCACGTTGGCTGAGTGGATGTGTGTTGTGTGTATACAGTATGTGTGTGAGTGTGTGTGTATATACAGTATGTGTGTGTGTGTGTGTGTGTGTGTGTGTATACAGTGTGTGTGTGTGTGTGTGTGTATACAGTGTGTGTGTGTGTGTGTGTGTGTGTGTGTGTGTGTGTGTGTGTGTGTGTGTGTGTGTGTGTGTGTGTGTGTGTTCACAAACATGTATATATTGCATACCTTGAGATCGCAGGTGGTGTTGATCAGTAGGTTGGAGGGCTTGAGGTCTCTGTGCAGCACGTTGGCTGAGTGGATGTACTTGAGGCCTCGGAGGATCTGGTAGAGGAAGTAGCAGATGTGGTCGTTGCTCAGCTGCTGCGTCTTCAGCAACTTGTACAGGTCTGTCTCCATGAGATCCTGCACGATGTAGCTACACGCAACCAGGAGTTAAGGAGCACACACAACAGAGACAGTGGAAACTGTCTAGAGACGATTCAAGCCCTCCCTTTTGCGGGATCTATGTGACGGCAGGCACTGTCGCTGACAGCTATGGCAGGGCCCAGGACAAAGTCATCTGAAAGGGCCCCCCAGCACAATAGATATAATGTAATGACTGAGGAGTGAGGACCCAATTATGGGCCCCCTCTCTCCCTGGCAGGTGAACGCCCCTTTAGGAGACGAGCGGAGGTTGAGAATAAACAAAGAGTTTCGTTGCAAAATGACTTGAACTTGACTTACAATTTTTTTAAAACAAATTTTAAAGTACCGGTATATTTGGGGGCTTATCAGGCCTTTATTGGTTATTATCAGGACAGTGAAGGAGAGACAGTAAGTGAATTGGGAGAGAGAGATGGGGAAGGGCCGGCAAAGGACCCGGGCCGGGAATCGAACCCGGGTCGGCCGCATAGTAGACGAGTGCCCTACCGTTAGCACCACAGTAGGGCCGTCATTTTTTTTTTTACTTTTGCATTTTTTTATTGGAAATGACTGTTCAGACGTCCTGTGTTTGAATTCTTTCCATTCAAATATTTTGAGAACCCATTGATGGCCTGAAGCACCTGCAGAAATGGGTGCTAAATGCCTAAGCCCTTTTTGGGAAATGATACTGCTTATAAAAACCTAAATATCTCAGCCTCTGAAGCACATCAAAACATGAGATGAGTTGCATTTAAACACTGAGATACTCATCTTGCATAACAATGTGTTCAATGGGTTAAGAATGCAATGCAACGCAATTCCCAAAACAAAAATATACATTTCTCAAAAATGTATACAAGTCATTTTGTAACAAAGCTCTTCAAATGGAGTTCCCTTAGCGCTGTAGATGGCGGTAGCACACATCTTATGCAAGCCGTTACCAAATGCCACAGAAAGAGAAGTAGTAGGAGGGGACAACGCTTGACCACGCTCCTTTGCATTGGGTAGGCACATTTTGATTCATCTTAGCCAACTAGGTTATCTTTGGATACACACTAGTGCAGTGATTCTTAAACTGTGGGCTGGGGCCCATTGTTGGGCCTTGGAAGTATTACAGGTGGGACTTGATATAATTTTCTACAAATCTAAATAACAGTTGTGTGCGTGTGTGTTGCTGTTGACTATTTATTT
>NC_085873.1:31393131-31408131 GCF_034702125.1 Engraulis encrasicolus | reverse complement strand
TTAGACGTCAATGGGTTAACACAATTATCAGAACATATGTAGATCAATTTTTGGGCTTGGGGGCCCCCTTGGCTCTAGGGCTCTTGGGCCTCTGGTCCTGGGCCCGGTAGGCCCATGCAGTAATCCGTTCTTGGACATAAAGTTCATTACATGGTACATGTTGGCCCAAGACTCAACCTCCACCATATTCACTTTTGGCCCACTATGGCCAGTGTAACTGAGGTCATCTGCGTTAGTTCGCCACTAGGGGCTTGGGGGCCCCCTTGGCTTGGGCCTCTGGTCCCATGCAGTAATCCGTTCTTGGACATAAAGTTCATTACATGGTACTTTGTTGGCCCAACACTCAACCTCCACCATATTCACTTTTGGCCCACTATGGCCAGTGTAACTGAGGTGCCCTGCGCTACTTCGCCGCTCGGGGCTCAAACCCACAACCTACCAATCAAAGCTCCAGTTTGGGGAACGGGAGCGGAGCTGAGCTGAGCTCAAGGTCCAGATCGATAGCTCAGCTCTAACGATACGGTATGAGGCTTCGGGAGGGAGGGATTTACCTCACGTCCAACCACCGAATTCTAGACAGTTGTCATCCTTTACACCAGCAAACAACTATTTCATGTTTAATAATTCAAATAATTCACTAATTGCTTGATGGAAAAGCATAAAGGATTACGTCTCGAGAGATTTCCCTTCAGGTCTATATAATATCCAGCAGCAGTGCAGTAGCACAAATGGGCAAGTAGGTTGAACATGGACACTTGTTATCGATATCCCTTCTTCAGTCGTTTCCTTTGTCCTCGGTGACGCCCTTCCTCCCGTTCTGGAAAGACAGCAGGACTCGAGGGAAGATGGAGGCACCCACATGCATTTTCATTCTACAGCCATCAGTCTCCCCTCACTCCCTTCTCTGACCTTTTAATTTACTGAGACATCACAATATCACATTACATTACACTTAGCTGGCGCTTTTAACTCCCGTTCTCGACCTGTGCTTGTGACTGATGACCCGCCTCTGCGGAGAAAACAATAACGCTTCCCTGCCGTTGAGCCTAGCCACAAAACACTTTCGAGGGCCTTTTCACCCATTCAACATCTCGACTGCAAATGAGAAAATTACCTTTTTCAACTGTGCTTTCGCAAGATATTAAACTAAACTTCGATCGCTAATGACGTCTTGTGACGTCATCACAAGGCCATGAGCACAAGGGAGGACGGGAGTTAGGGCAATGGGAAGAGGCTGGCAGACAGAAAGGCTGGCAGACGCAAGAGAGAAGGGATGGGGAAAAGAAGTGGAAGAGAGATAGTGGTGTGTGTGTGTGTGTGTGTGTGTGTGTGTGTGTGTGTGTGTGTGTGTGTGTGTGTGTGTGTGTGTGTGTGTGTGTGTACGATCATGAGCAAAAAGGCCAGGCCAACAGTACACTAGACTTGCACATAGATTTGCTCACGTGTACGCACTTAATATAAAAATATACCTTAATTGTATTGCAAATGTGATTTCTAAGATTTCTTTACAAAACAGCCCACGGGCCATAGATTCCCTCCCCATAGGGCTGCAACGATTAGTCGATAATTGCAGACTAATCGACTACAATGTGTTTTTTGTACATTTATTTTCCTTTTTGTCCTATGTGTTTGTCTGTGTCTTTAACTATATGTAGGCCTATGCTGACATTTTGACCAGGACTCCCTGGCAGAAGAGACTGTAGCCTCAATGGGACAACCCTGGCTAAATAAAGGACAAATAAATAAAAAAATAAAAATAAATAAATAAAATACAAACATTTGTTGACAAGAATTGTCATTGTCGACTAGTCGTCTCATTTAATTTCATGCATGCCTTAAATGTAATTAATTACTTTATTGAAACCTAAAATTGCCCAGCACATAAGAATAGTATCTTGGAGTAAATAAGCTACTGTCACGATTTAATCTCTGACAGTAGTAGGTCTGTAAGAATTTTCTCACTTCCCTGCGCTAGAGGCCGGGAAGGTTTGTTTACACACAGGCACGAGCTGGGAGAGGTTGGAGCAAGTCTTTTTTTTTCTCGTGACTAATCGTCACTGGACCTATAGATCAGTCGACTATTAAAATAATCGTTAGTTGCAGCCCTACTTCCCCAACCATGCCATACACCCTGGGCACATCTTAATGGTGTGTGTGTGTGTGTGTGTGTGTGTGTGTGTGTGTGTGTGTGTGTGTGTGTGTGTGTGTGTGTGTGTGCGCGTGCGTGCGTGCGCATGGCTAGCAATGCAATGTATACTAACAGCAGAAGTGATATGGTGTGTGTGTGTGTGTGTGTGTGTGTCTCTCTCTTCTTCTATGTGCAACTCTGCTCCACTCCACTTTCCTCCCTTTTTTCCGGATGTGTGTGTGTGTGTGTGTGTGTGTGTGTGTGTGTGTGTGTGTGTGTGTGTGTGTGTGTGTGTGTGTGTGTGTGTCTTGCATTGGTGGTGTGGTGCAATACAAGAAGCCCCTTTGTGTGCATGTGTCGCCCCATCAAAACATGAACGTGTGTGTGCTGCCCCATCAGTGTGTGTGCCTGTGTATTTGTGCTTGTGCGTGTGAGCGCATGGTTGTGTTTCCATCAGTTTCTGCACCTACTAACAACACAGATGCAGAGCATAAGTCTGCATCTGTGTGTGCGTGTGCGTGTGCGTGTGTGTGTGTGTGTCACACTGACAGATTTCCACAAATGTTTGGATCTGTGAATCTCTCCAAACAAACAAAAACTCTGTGTGTGTGTGTGTGTGTGTGTGTGTGTGTGTGTGTGTGTGTGTGTGTGTGTGTGTGTGTGTGTGTGTGTGTGTGTGTCATAATCTTGCATGCGAGTATGCTGGTGCATTTCCTGGATCTCAATAATTTGGCAGGGCTCTCTAGGCCACGCCCATTCTGGCGTAAAGCAAGATGGGCTTTCTCTCAAGCAGGAAATGGTCAATACAATCTACTTACCCCAGACAGAAATGCGTCAACAAATACACAGGCACTTAAAACACACATACAGGCGACAAGAGGGAAAGGGTGATAACGGAGAGCGTCTGTGTTTGTCTGTGTACTTGAGCTAGCGAGCTAATAAGCAAGCGCATCCAAGTGGGTAAGCGGATGGAGACTCCCAACTGAGATCGCTCCCGGACGTGCGGTCCCAGGTGTTTCTATCACTCCCGGACGTGCGGTCCCACCCGATTATATTTCACGTATTATCATATACTGCCACATACAAGCAATTTAGGGTTAGGTTTAGGTTTAGGGTTAGGGTTAGGTTTAGGGTTAAGGTTAGGGTTAGAAACAAAAAACTAACATCAACAAGATAACTGGCTCCGTCATATGGCGGTGGTACCGATAGTCTGGCTAGTGGGAGCGAGATGAAATGGGAGCGTCCTGAGTTGGGAGCGTCAATCTGGGAATCTCCAAGTGACAGCTCGGGGGAGCTAGCAATCTCTGCTAGTCTCCTCTCTGTTTCTGTTGTTTACACATAGCAGCTACATGCACACACGCACAAGTGGCCGTGGACCCCCCAGCACCCACACAGACTAGATGCTAAATGCTTTAATGCTAACTGCGGTTGCACCACCCAGGAAATCACCATTTGGCGATGTTGACATGCTAGCAGCTCCGCTAATGTTTACCAGGCAGCTAGCCGCCTAGCTTTCCTCTTTAGCCTCTTTGGCAGCTAGCGAGCCAACACCTTCAGCTCAGCACCCAACACTCCTACGAGTCCCAGGTTGTCAACAACCGATTTGCGCACCCTCACGTTATACATACACGCACACGCACAACATGTTCCGCTTACCACACCATGCCGTAGGCGCCCTCTCCAATGTACATCAGGTCGGTGTAACGGGGACCGACGTCGAAGTTCTGCCCCTTCACGGACTCGAGGCCCGGTTTGGATCCCGCGGGTGCCGTCCCTTCTCCTGCCCCGGCGCCTGCCTCCCTCGCCCCGGCTGCGTTGCTACCGGAGTCCGCTGCCTCGGCCGCCGCCGCGCTAGTGCTACTTGAGGAGTCCGCCATCACGGTACCGGGCTCTCGGGGTGTCGTCGGTGGCTACGGGGACCTCGGAGTGCGCGCTGGAGTGAAACGCAGGCTGGATGAGTGATGGATCGGTCGCGAGCGGGGGTGGTTCGGAGGCTTCGCTTCCCTGACACTCAGAAACGGAGTCGCGCGCAGCCCAGGCCCCTCTCTACTCTCCAGCTGGAGTGTGTATGCGCGTGTGTGTGAGGGCGTAATGTAAACGGATTCCCTGCGTGAACGCGGATGTCTTAAACTTCACAGGGCGTGTAGGCGCGTGCCAAAGCTTGCCAAGCTGGCGTGCTCGTGAGATGATAGTGCCCGCGAGCCTTGAGTAGGCGTTCCCGTGGCAACCCTCAGTTATCTGTGTGTGTGTGTGTGTGTGTGTGTGTGTGTGTGTGTGTGTGTGTGTGTGTGTGTGTGTGTGTGTGTGGGAGCTGGGAGCTGGGAGCTGCATGGAGAGAGAACGCAGAGAGAGGAGAGAGATGCTGCGGGGGTGGAGAGGAAGATAAAGAGAGAGAGAGAAATGTGACAAACATGGCTGGAGAGAGGAGGAGGGGGCAAGAGAGCAAGAGAGAAGGTGATGAAAGACAGAAGGAAAGAATGACCAGTGAAAGAGAGAATATGAAAGCGAATACAAAGAGAGAGAAAAAGAGATGAGACAGAAAGAGAAAAGAGAGAGGGATGAGAGAGGGGAGATGGAGAAAGAGAGAGAGGGAGAGAGAGAGCACTGCAGTTTGGTGGGTGCTAGAGAGTCACTGACGGGAGAGGGAGGGATTTCCCAACGCCTCCACGAGAGAGAGAGAGGAACACAGAGAGAGAGAGAGAGAGAGAGAGAGAGAGAGAGAGAGAGAGAGAGAGGAAGAAGAGAGTGAGTTTAAGTATGTTAGTGTGTGTGCGTGCGTGCCTGCCTGCCTGCGTGCCTGCTTGCATGCGTGTGTGTCACCTCTAAGCACCACACAAACAAACTTGATTCTTCTAGTGCACATACAAGTGGTGGCTCACAATTATTACAGGCTTTCGTTTGCACTCCCAAAAGCATGTAAAATAATTAGGCACATTAGCCACAGGTGGTATGATATGAAACCCAAAACCTTCTGATTCCAAGACCAACTTCATAACACACAGCTAGGCCAGACTGTGCTCGCCACTACAGAACTTTCTAGTCACGATGTGCAGGATAGTGCACCAATAGGTCTACACACACAATAGCCTATCCATTGCTCCAATAGCCTAGTCAAGATATTTAAATAATTTTCTGTCGTCAGTGACGTCATCAAGAGGTCACAAGCAGGCAAGGGAGTAGGGAGGGTGGATTCTAATATGCAGACTCCCGTACTCCCTTGCTCACTTGCCTGCTTGTGACCTCTTGACGACGTCACTGACAACAGAAAATTATTTCAATATCTCACAGAAGCACAATTGTAATGTCATTGTCAATTGGAATTGGGACGGTGAATGCAGAACAGTCCCCCAAAAGTTGCTGTGGCTAGGCTGATAGTGGGGAAACTTCATTGTCTTCTCCACGGAGGTGAGGCGTCAGCAAAATGCGAGGCCACAAGCACATGTGGAGGATGGGAGTCCGCATATTGGAATGCACCCATAGTCACAATGAGGTACCAGAGACGACGTTCCATTATGTTAGAATTTAAAGAACCTTTGGGGGTACTTATAGTCTCCGCGCCCCTTCTGGACAGCTCAAGGGGCCTAGGAAGTTAAACAAATTTGCTTGGGCTCTAATGGACAGATCAAACCCATTTCCTATCCACCTCACCTTCCCCCCTAGATCACATATGCTGTACATCAGAATTAATGATAGCCAATGGTGTGACTGTAGACTTCACAAGTGACACAAGTGCCCCTGGCCAGGAAAGTGCACCAATAGGCCTATACAGTTGACTCTCAATATGCCATGGCATCTGTCAATCAACACATCTGTCAATCAGTCGTATAACTGTGAATCATCATAGGCCTACAAACAGCTGAGCATCATAGCTGACGATTTGTATTCCTCGCTCCACAATCAATATGTTAATTCAACACTTTCAATGTTAAATTTTAACATTGTGTTGAATTAATACTATGAAGCCATATGCACTCTGTAATTTTGTTACATACAACTCTTCAAGTGTTAATTCAAAACTCAAAGAGTTGAACACTAAATTGAGTGGGACCATATGCCCAAAACAGTGTTGAGTTAACACTGTAAATTTTCACTGTGTACCTGTTGCAGCTGTCACAATGCACTTGTTCATCAATACCCATGTCCATCATTGTGCTGTTATTAACACTGTCGATCTGTACACCCAGAGCCCGTCAGGCGTATCCCATTGACTGCTATAGTCCATGTTTTCTACACACAAAAAATGACGGCTGAGGGCTAAACTCCACCCTCTTTGGGGCTGCTCACGGTGCTTTGTCAGTGCTGGGAAGTGGCTTCCACACCAGGGTGTGCATTCCAATATGCGACATTGCATCCTCCACTTGGGCTTGAGGCCTCACGATTTGCTGATGTCCTGTCTCCGTGGAGAAAACAATTAAGTTTCCCCGCTGTCAGCCTAGCCAAAAAATGTTTAGGGGACTATTCTTCATTTACCATCCTGTTTGAAAATGAGAAAATGACATTACAATTGAGCTTTTGCGAGATATTGAAATATAATGCTGTTGTCAGTGATGTCATCACGACATATTACTTCCTGGTACGAGGCCACAAGCACAAGTGGAGGACGCAAGGTCGCATATTGGAGCGCACATAGGGTGTATAGCCCATATCCTAAAGTATCTCTTATTTCACAGATTTACGTTATGTCAGCTAATTTTAGCCGATAAGCCAATTGCTAGTGCATATATTTGTTGGCAATTACCCAGTAAATGTAGTGTGTTTCTCCTTAATTTTGGCTTGATATGTAGGCTTAGTGGTTCTTCGTTATTCTATCGATGGAAAGCCGTGTCTGGGCACTGTTTCAATCTACATTGAAGCAAGTAACTTTTACTCAAATTACATTTTTAA
The DNA here is from genome assembly GCF_034702125.1 of Engraulis encrasicolus. Classification (NCBI taxonomy): domain Eukaryota; kingdom Metazoa; phylum Chordata; class Actinopteri; order Clupeiformes; family Engraulidae; genus Engraulis; species Engraulis encrasicolus. The sequence continues at coordinate 31,401,119 of NC_085873.1, read as the reverse complement.
AAGTATTTCTTTAATGAGGATTTACTTAATTACTGTACATTATCCAGTACTCTTTCCACCTCTGGTAATCACAAGCTTGTATCTGATAGGAGAAAACTATCCCCTGTTGCAATTGCCCTGCTCTTATGGTCATCATCTGTATTGTCATGACCAACGTTATACCGTACAGGTAGTTACAATAATAATAACTAGCTCTAGCCAGTGCTTATCCTTATGTTGTCACTCTAGAGCAGGGGTGGGGAACCTTTTTTATCCGAGGGGACACTTCAAATTCATCCAAGGGCCGTACTATGAACACAAGCCAGGATTTCCCCCTGCACTTTAGGCCACCTTTACAGCAGACCCCACCTTCTCAAGGTCCCCTGAAATATAAATTAAAGGATAACTTCAGCCTATTTCAACATGCAGTTGTAATGCTCACACTACCCTGGACTTGTCAGTAGGCCTACCTGAAATTTCTTCAGCCAGCCCCATTGTAATGGGGACAGGCGGGCAGGTGTTTTTTTTACATTAAAAAAACCCATCTTGATTTATTCCCAAAAACATCCAAAAGGTTATGCAACATCAGCAGACAACTAGCAAACAGCGATACCTTTTGGGAAAACATTTGGAGTAGGCCCATGTTAAGATTTTTAAAAATGTAAACAAACACTTGCCCCCATTAGAACAGCTCAGATCTTCGAAACGGCTGAGCCGAAAAATGCGGCATCACCAGGCACTGACAAGTCAAGGGTAGCGTGAGCAATACAACAGCATATTGAAATTGTCAGAAGTCGTCCTTTAATTGTATTGCAAATGTAATTTCTAGGATTCCTTTACAAAACATGTCATATTTCATGTGAAGCTGCATAACATTTAAATTATATTGGCGGGCGGATAAGGCGGCCTCAAGGGCCATAAATGTAGTCAGGCTGTGCCCTCCTGAAAATACGGGAACTCCTCCCACTTTGTCGATAAGCAAACAACCATAAGCAAACCAAGGGCGGCAGGTCAACCATGCCGTTTGGGAAACGTTAATTGTTGTGCTCTTGGTCAGACCAGGTCTCGAAGAGATTTGAATGTCGGTGATAATCAGGCTACCATAAATGGCCCTCAAGACATAGGTTCCCCACTCCTGCTACAGAGTCTTCAGTGGAACTCATGAAGCATGCTTTACATCCAAGTGCTGATGGGAATATTACAATACAGTATGTTGTGATAGGTGTGTGTGTGTGTGTGTGTGTGTGTGTGTGTGTGTGTGTGTGTGTGTGTGTGTGTGTGTGTGTGTGTGTGTGTTTGTGTGTGCGTGCGTGCGTGCATGCATGCATGTAGGCCTACATGTGTAGGCATAGACATTTGTGCACAGACAAAGGAGGGGGGATGTGGGGCATGTGGAACTTCCGGTTGCCTACGAGGACCTCCGAGGACTCTGATGAAGACGCATGTCAAAACATTAGTCTTACTGCACTTAAAAAATTAACAGAAAATAGACATCCATGTGGCACCAGATTCTTTTCCCTTTGCACTTATTATTTAGTCCTGCTCTTGTTGCACCGAATTGTCAATTTAGAAGTGTGGAGTGCGTATCTCCTTTGTTTTTATAGGACCATTATGCTTTGTAGATGATGGTGTGTCAACATGAATCACAGTACATTGTGACCAAAAAAAAACCTTCAAAAAGAAACATTTTCAAAAGGTTTCATTTTTGTCAAGTAGGGCAAAGGGGCAGACTGCTTTTAGCACCACCTCATCCCTGTATTGAACACATTTAGGGCTGCTACGATTAATTTAATTCATTTCATTTAATTTAATGCTTTTTTACTTACTTTTCTAATGCTTTATTACTTTATTGAAACCCAAAACTGCCCAGCACGTATGAATTGGATGTTGTATCATGCAAATAAGCTACTATCATGATTTAAAGCTCATCGTGAGCTCATTTTATCTATTTCTTTCTTTTTTCCCCAATTTCCTTGAAGATTAAAGTGCTAGAGTACTTGAAAAAATAATTTGACTAATCGACTATTCGAGAAAAAAAATAGTTGATAGATTAATCGGGAGAAAAATAATTGTTGAACAGCATTTGGAAATGCAGCCTATTTTGGAGGGGAAAAGGCACACCACCATAAAACATTTAATCTCGTCTTCATGTCATGCTTTGGCACATGATCTGTGTTTCTTTCCCTGTACATTAAAAATTAGACTTTTAATACATCATGGCATGGGTGTAGCCAGTTTCTCTCTCTTTTTTTTTGTCACACCGGCCTTTTTTTTGGTTATATGGGTTTGCTTATAATAAACAAAAGATTAGATACCAATGACAACCACTTTCTCTTTAAACAAGCATGAGTAAGTCTTAATTATACAAATAATAATAATAATGATAATAATAAAAGCTCATGATTGGTATTTTTTCTCTTGTACATGTTTCTTAGGATACGTCTGTATGCCCAATTACAAATAGCCTACAGGGACATTAAAAAAGGGGGAAATCCTAGTCAATAATGAAACATACAATGAACATTTTCAAAAGTGACAATAACCATTACAAATTCTGAGGCCACCGAAACAATCTAATAGCCTACCATTCAGGTTAACTATTTATGTCAATTAACATCACTACCTACAATGTTACCATAGAAAAGTCCCAGTCCATAGAAGCGAAACTGCTGTTTGACTGTTTCACGTTTAACACCACATGTTTTAATTATTTGTCCCTGTGTCATGTCTTGCATAGCGCATATTCAAGTAACTCACAGAAAACAAATCCCAAGAGAATAGAATAAAAAGCCTTTATTGTCATTATACAGAGTATACTGAGATGTGAGCTTCCCTACAAGGTGCACAGTCCTTTACAGATGAACATAGTCCAGTAAGTGTGAGTTCATTGTCGTAACAGCTTCGGGGAAGAAGCTGTTCTTGATCCTCTTGGTTCTGGCTGGTAATGCCTTGTAGTGCCTGCCAGAGGGCAACAGTGTGAAGAGATGGAAGTCAGGATGTAAGGGATCTTCATTGATACTACTGGCTCTACTAGCAACGGGAGATGTAAATGGTGGGTATGGGAGGCAGGGGGCAGCCTATGATTTTTTGCGCTGTTTTGGTCACCCTTTGCAGTCTCTTCCTGTCAGCCTCAGTGCAGCTTGAGTGCCACACCGACACTGCGTAGGCCAGCAGGCTCTCTATGGTGGAATCGTAAAAGGTCACCAGCAAGCTTGAGTCTAACTGTTCTTTCTTTAGTACTCTCAGGAAGTGCAATCGCTGCTGGGCCTTTTTGACCAGAGCCGTGGTGTTAGTCGACCAGGAGAGATCAGCGGAGATGTGTACACCTAGGAATTTAAATGAGCTCACTTGCTCCACACGTTCACCATTGATGTACAGGGGGGCAGGAGCATCTTTGTTTCCGCCGGAAGTCCAGGATGAGTTCCTTCGTCTTGGAGATATTCAGGGCCAGGTTGTTTGATGCACACCGCTCTCCAAGTTTCAGGACCTCATCCCTGTAGGCCTCCTCCTTTCCTTCGGTTATCAGCCCCACCACCATGTTGTGTAATCTGCGAATTTGACAATGTTCTCTGGGTGGATGGGGCTACAGTCAAACGTGTAGCGCGAGTACAGAAGTGGGCTCAACACACATCCCTGGTGCGAGCCGGTGCTGAGGGTGCGGCTGGTTGAGAGATGATGACCTAGTTTCACCTGTTGGGGATGATTAATAAGGAAGTATTTGATCCAGGAGCATGTGGATGATGGAAGTCCTAGATGTCTCAGCTTGATTAGGATGTCAGGAATGATGGTGACAAAGCATTGTTTTTTTTCTAATCTGAACGAATCACAGACTGGTGACACAATAACACATTTGAACATCGTTAAATTTGGTAGGCCTACCAAGAGCTTAGTTGGCCTTGCGAGCCATCCTACGTAGGCTACTTCCGCCAAAGGATTGGCTCGAATACGAAATTAAATGGTAGTATTATGGGATGGTCAGGACCAGGCTAACTTATAGTAGCCTACAACAACAAAAAACAACCACGTACTAAATTAGTCAGATGTGGTGGTGCCTGTTTATTTAGGCAAAGCTTCACAACACATGCACTGTTGTGCAATGTTGTCATGATTTCACGTAGGCCTAGCCTACTGACACAGTTAAACAATGAGAGGGAAAAAAAGAGTATTTTTTTCTTAGTAGCCTATAAAAACTAGGTGAGGGTGGGGAAAATATGAATTCTACTCGTCGCACTCTGCAACTGCATCAAGAAGTATTTGGCGTATCTTCAGTTTGGCAGCACCTTTCTTGAAATATGTCAGCCGCCTGAGATAGGGGAGCAAGCTGAACAGAAACAGCTCATCTTCCATATGATCTGGCGTGTCCACCTGCCATCTCCTCTTCCTGTACGCGGAACGCGAACCTCCGGTTCCGTACCATCTTTCACCAGATCTAGAGCATCTTCTTCTTCGGTGAGAGCGGGAGTGAGAGGGCCCGTCATGTCCACTGTGCTCCCCTTCGACCTGCGGTATGACAAAGGACGCGTTGCCGTCCGCCGCCCTGCCTTCCCCGTTCTCATCGTCCCGCACCTCGTCCGGGTCTTCGAGACCGGTAAGGGACGGATGACCATCTTCCGACTGGTTGAAGGGGGTGAAAAAGGCCATTATGCCAACTGAACTTAGCTTGAGTGCTTGCTTTCTGCTGCTACTTCCTCCGCCCGTCGTAGCTACTCGGAGGGCGGCGCTTGTCTTTGATAAACATGTCTTTCGCAAGGCTGGCTATGGGCGGCGCGTCCGTGACGTCACCAGCAAGGACCCACGATATCTGGCGGTGCACTTCCTCGTGAGATCCACCGGACTAGTCTCTGGCCGGGAATGGTGCGGGCGTTGAGTCGCTGGGTCCGATCGGTTCACGTGGCCTTCACTCTGTTCGGACTGCCGTACCCTGTCAGCTCGGCTGGATCTTGGTATGTGGCATGTTTTACCGTTTTGACAGCAGGCGCAGAGCAGACGCGTTGCTGTGTGTAGGCTACGGTGGCCGATAGGCTAAACACAGGCTACAGAGATGAGGGCAGTCGGTGTATGTGAGAATTGATTCGCATTCATCCAGTTTATGGTAGTCAAACAAGTAGCTATAGTGCAGCACTTCCTTTTCTTCTAGAGATTGAAAAGTGTTTCATTTTGTGGTTCTGGTTCACAGGAGCCACCAGCTAGAACTAAACGGCATAGGCTACACTGTTGTTTATAGCTTGTTTGACAACCCCACCTGTAGTAAACCAGAAAGGTATTTCTTTGCCATGGAAACATTGTGACTATGGGAGCGTTTCGGATCTCTGCGGGCCACACACACACACACACACACACACACACACACACACACACACACACACACACACACACACACACACACACACACACACACACACACCACTCTCCCTGCCTCTTTAGGCTAGAGTAGACTGCACCCAGTGTGCTTTGTCGTTGAGTCGGACTACTACACTGTGTGTGTGTGTGTGTGTGTGTGTGTGTGTGTGTGTGTGTTTGTGTGTGTGTAGTGCTTTGGAATTTTGAGAAGTTTATTGTCATGTATAACCCAGGTGCTTGTTGTGTATCAATAATACACATCTGAATGTTATGGTAGGCTACTGAAGATTAAATTATACTTACAGTACCGTAGGCCTACTACACTATGTTACTCCTAGATTTTCTACCCCGGCATTTCCTTGTGTAACCTCTGAGTACTATTTGAATCAACACACATCTTTAACATCTGATTCATCAACGGGAGGGAGGCAGTTAATCTTGAACGAAGAGACTCTGATGAAGATGGCTTGCCATCGAAACGTTAGTCCCTGACCTAACATGTGCACTTGAATTAAAAAGAAAAGCATCCCATCTGAGCTGCTCCGGTCTCTTCTCTTCGTTCAAGATTACTATTTGAATCCTTTACATGTTAATCTGAATAGTGTGTGTGTGTGTGTGTGTGTGGTTTACAGCCTGGTGAAGTCTGCCATCAGTAGCAGCAGTAGTGTGTGTTCCAGTGGTCTTGGCCGCAGTAGCACCATCATGGCGTCCGTGCTCCACATAAAGGCGCGTTCCCCGGTGTACCCGGGCTCAACCACCAACCGCCTGCCGGTGGCCGACGCTCTGGTCTCCTGGCAGCAGGCGTGGAACGACTACCAGCCGCCGACGTACACCGCGCCAACCGTACAGGCACAGCCGGTATGGGCAGACCCCGACATCGGGTGAGTGGAGATGTGTGTGTGTGTGTGTGTGTGTGTGTGTGTGTGTGTGTGTGTGTGTGTGTGTGTGTGTGTGTGTGTGTGTGTGTGTGTGTTGGATGTCGCCAGATATACCACACCCAGCATACAGGCAGTGTGTGTGTGTTTAAATGCCTGAGTAGCTGCTTGTATTGTATTTTACTGTATTTTATGTTTCTTCAGCTGCCAAGGGACTGCAGATGGAAATTAGCTTGTACGATATAATCTGGTGCAGGTCATCTCTTTACTTTTGTAACTAATCTACTTTGCACATGGTCCCTGTCGAAATAAACCAAAACCAAATAAACTGAGCTCTACCCCTTTCGTGCTCTCAAGAGACAGTGTGTGTGTGTGTGCGTCTCGCTCTGTGTGTTCTTTGTTCTTGGAAAGAGTGAGTTGCCTAATAGGCCTGGTTGCCTAAGGGTGTGTGTGTGTGTGTGTGTGTGTGTGTGTGTGTGTGTGTGTGTGTGTGTGTGTGTGTGTGTGTGTGTGTGTGTGTGTGTGTGTGTGTGTGTGTGTGTGTGTGTGTGTGTGTGTGTGTGTGTGTTACTTGGTGCTGTAATTGATTGGTTTGTGTGTTCATCGTAAACCTGTTGCCTAATAAACCATGTTGCCTATTGTCATGCTGATGGAACAGAAAGCCCAGAGGTGTGTGTGCCCTGTGTGTGTCAGATAACAGTGGTGTGGGCAACCGACCTCTCTCACGATGACCATGCTGCTGGGTGACAGTGCTGCTGTCAGGATATCAAAATGGGCCTGTTATCACACAAAACACTCCTGGAATCTTGCATCATGGTGTGTGTGTGTGTGTGTGTGTGTGTGTGTGTGTGTGTGTGTGTGTGTGTGTGTGTGTGTGTGTGTGTGTGTGTGTGTGTGTGTGTGTGTGTGTGTGTGTGTGTGTTTATGAAATGGTCTTGGCTGATATGTTGATTGAATCATTAAGTGTAAGTGTGTGTGTGTGTAATGGTCTTGGCTGATATTTTGAATGGGATTATTAAGTGTGTGTGTGTGTGTGTGTGTGTGTGTGTGTGTGTGTGTGTGTGTGTGTGTGTGTGTGTGTGTGTGTGTGTGATTTGCTCGGTCCCTCAGCTCCTTCTCCCCGAGTTTCAACTCTCTGGATGGCAAAGTGGACCGCCACAGCCACGAGGGAGAATACACAGTACAGGACAACAGACCCCTGTGAGTATTAGGTGTGTGTGTGTGTGTGTGTGTGTGTGTGTGTGTGTGTGTGTGTGTGTGTGTGTTGGGAGACCACCAGAGGTGTGTCTTTGGAAAATAGAACTCGAGCAGATTTTGGGATGGCAGCGGCTGGCGGTGTCCCATACAAATGAATGGCAAAGTAGCCAGCTAGCTTTGGCAGTGGGGTGGATTTTGAACCGGACTGGCAGCGCACGCTGACGCTGTTGGTGTGAAAGGCAGAGTAGAACACACTGGCCGAAACTAAGCAGAAAGACCTCAGTCATCTCGCTGCCGTTCCGCCACACTCTCGTGTGAATTAAGCCTGACACGCAGACAGCTGTTTCGGCCTAAAGCCATCTACTTGTGTGCATGTGCTTATATGTAAAAGGTCTACTCGCCCCTGTTCATTTTGTGATGAAAAAAATGACAGAAAGACAATTTTCAGATTTGGAGTGCTTTAGCAAAAAGGAATGAACAAATATTGCCACTTCAAGAAAGTGCCAGGCTGAAAGACTCTTACTCAAAAAGACTCAGTGCTTGTGTAACACTCACCAACGTATTAACTTCCTGCCAACACAATAGTCCTGCCAACTT
>NC_085873.1:31363131-31388131 GCF_034702125.1 Engraulis encrasicolus | reverse complement strand
CACACCTACACCCTCGTGTTTGTACAGATCTGCTCCACCATTAGCCTGGTAAACCAGCGCCACCCGCTGGGACGCCGACATTTTTCAGCTGCGAGTGGGTCTGGCCTCGGATCTGAGAACGTTTTGAACACTGTGCCCTGAGTCTGGCAAACCCAATCACAACGCAGAGATTTGTTTTGAATCAAAGCGGGCGGGGTTTTGAGGGAGTGACGACGAATCTCCCAACACCGTTGGGAAAGCACATCAACGGCAAAGATCGCCGATTGGTCAGAGCGCCGGCACGGTTTGAAAAAACGACAGGTTGTTCTCATCAACAATCTTCGGAGGTATCGTTCATCGGGGCCCAGACTAAATTACTCCGGTCTCACATGTAGGCTGGTTTATCAGGCTACTGCTCCATCACAAAAAGCAGCTCTCCCTCTCTCTCTCATACATATACTTTGTCTCTCAAAAAAATATCCACATACAACTCTCCATCACTATTTAGTCCTATAATCCTCCCAATGTGACAACCAATCTATGCCTGTTTCAGATGATTGATTGATGATTGAATAATTTAAAGTACCGGTATATGTACATTTTGTTAATATTCTGGGTAATAAATCGGGTTATAAATCACTAAATGAAGAATATAACCTGCATGGTTGATCAGAATATAATTTGATTCAGTGATGAAACAAAGTTGTTTACTTTTTTGAAAGGTGTGTGTGTGTGAGGCAGTGTGCCTTGTATGTTGAAATGAAAGTTTTTGCAATTAAAACAAGCATGCGAAAGCCCATATGCCATTTCTTTCTCTGCTCTTTGTCTCTCACTCTGGGTGCATCCCAATATGTGACCTTGCCTCCTCCACTTGTGCTTGTCTCCTCGTCCCGCCTCCTGGCCCCTCCTCTGTGGAGAAAACGATAAAGTTTCCCAGCTGTCAGCCTCGCCACAACAACTTTTGAGGGACTGTTTTTCATTCACCATCCCAATTGCAAATGAGAAAAAGACTTTACAATCGAGCTTTTGCGAGATATTGAAATATAATGCTGTTGTCAGTGATGTCATCATGACGAGAAGCAAGTGGAAGAGGCAAGGTCGCATATTAAAACGCACTCTCTGTGTGTATGGTATGAACTTCACCCTCAACCGAATAACAATTGCACACTTTGGTCTGAAGGTGGAGCCAAAGATCTATCTCCCAAGGGTCTCTAACTCAACATGTGAAATCACGCTTGAAATAAATTATGTAATTAGAATAGTTCAGCAAATGGTATTTTTTTAGTATAAACATATCGGAGTGGAGCAGCTGTGTAGAATGGAGCATTAAAAGTGCACTGAGTAATATTTTAAGCAGTTTGTTTCGAGAATTCATGCTGCTCATTCACAAATGTTACCTTTGTCATGAATACTTTAAGTATTCATTATGACGGGGAGAATTGCACTTTTCATACATGTCTACACTCTTTTCCATGTCTACCATTTTATAGCAAAGCAAAATTAGTAATTGAATAATTAATGTACTCCAAAATAAGCTAAACAATATTCCCATTAGTTAAGGAAAGCAACTTAATGATGTATTGCATAAGCGTTGTCTTGCTGTAAGACAAGTTTAAAGAGGGCATATGTCGCTAAGCTAGTGAAAGTCAACGGATCCGTGTAGCATTGTAGCATGCTACACGGATCCATTGACTTTCACAAGCTTAGCGACATGCTCCCTCTTTTAACTTGTCTTAAAGCAAGACAACGGCTTACATGACAAATAAGACACTTTACCACCTTTATAAACCCTGGCCAACGATTTTAACTGTATTAAGCCCCAAAATAGTGGCATACCCCTTTAACATTAAACACGTAATAATTCTTATTTAACCATTTATAACATGTACACACAGGCATTTAGAACCCTGCTTCTGCAAAACAAACACACAAGAGCAATTTAGCATGTACTTTTTATTTCCATTTGCAGATGTAAACATGTTGATTTTCTATTAATGACGATTCTCCAACACGCAAAGCAGAATACAACAAATGTCAGTAACTATACAGTATTGCGTACCCTGTGTGTGTGTGTGTGTGTGTGTGTGTGTCTGTGTGTCTGTGTGTGTGTGTGTATCACACATGCACATACTATTTGTCTAATTTGCATTCTCATGGACCCCACACACACACACACACAGACACACACACGATTAGTGGTACAGTCATTAGGAATTCAGAAGGTCACTCACTCACTCAGTCACTCACACACACACACTGATTAGGAATGTAACCGTCTTAACACAAACACACAAAAGCAATAAAAGCAAGAAATAGTTAAAACAAAAATCAAATTACAATAAGATGATAACATTAAAAAGAAAATAAAAAAGATAAAACCCAAGAAAAACCCATAAGAAAAGCTTTATACTGGAATTATTAAACTCATCTGTCTTTCTTACACACACACACACACACACGCACACGCACACGCACACGCACACACACGCACACACAAGGCAGCTATTAAGGCAGTCAGAAAGACGTAAACAAACATGCACACACACACGCACAGTCTTAGGTAGAGCAGCAACAATTTCAGTAAAAACAGTCTCTGCAGACGCATCGACAGCATGAGAGAGAGAGCGTGTGTGTGTGTGTGTGTGTGTGTCTGTGTGTCTGTGTGTGACTGAGTGTGTTTGTGAGAATGTGTGTGTTTGTGTGTGAGTGTGTTTGTGAAAGTGTGAGTGTGTGTGTGTGTGTTATAGAGAGCAGAAGTATGTGTGCAAAGGCATGGCCACTGCTCCTGATATTGAGATGCCCAGGCTGTCTCCCACACTCGCAGCCGCCATAGAGAACTCCCGCTCACGATCCCCACTCTGAAACACACACACACACACACACATCAATGTGACACCTACATTTGTACGTACACATGCGCACGCACGCACACACGCAAACACACACACGCACACACACACCAATATGACACCTACATTTGTACGTACACGTGCGCACGCACACGCACACACACACGCCCCCTTCACACATTCAACAACAAATGTACAACAAATAAAACTACAATATTATTATTATTATTATAATTATTATATTAATAACTGTGAAAAACACACACACATACTGTACACACACACACACACACACACACACACACACACACACACACACACACACACACACACACACACACACACTGTGAAGAATGAGACCTCGCGGTCCAAACTCACAAAAAGGGATGCGCGCTCTTTTAGGCAACCAAGGTAAAAGGAGACAGACGGACCACAGACAAGTGCAGATTTTGTGCTAGGAGTGCTGGTTTATTTACAGTGCTCAAAAGTGATAAACAAAAACTTTCAAAAAGGCTACAAACAAAAATCAACACGAGGGTTGTTCAAACTGAAAAAGATAAACTTGACAAAATAATCAAGACAAAACTAATAGGGATTCAAAGGGTTAAATTGTTGCACAAACCAGTTCTCGCTCTCAGCCTCACAGCAAGCTGCTCTCCCTGCGCCGCTCTCACCAGAATGGCAAAAGCGCCGCCTATTTATGGGACTACCCATTAGTCACGTCACTCAGAAATGGCGGGAGAGTAGTGCACAAATCAATTAACACAATAAAGAAATAAATCATAACAAAACTAAACATACCATAATCCTAATAACATTACACATATTTTCAGTTATCAAAAATATATTTTCTTCTTTCCTATCGCTAGTTTGGAACCCTAACTGCAATTACCAAAACACGTCATCAAAACGAAAAATACAAAAAGATTGCAACTTTGACAGTTCGGGTTTCTCGGGGGACCATTGATGGCGGGACACACGATAGGGAAGTGAATGCGTTCAGTGTAGGTGCTATGGCGTGGGACTACAGGTGTTTGTGGTGGAAATGTTGGATGGAGCAAAGCCAGCGGGTACCTCGCAGCTTGCGGAGATGTTGAGGATGAAAACTGGTAAGTACAGAAATATTTGCGCTGCTACATGACGGTGGAATATGAATGTGTTCAAAACGCGCTAAACCGGTATCGCGTGTAATGAACTTGCCGGGTGTCGCGTGTAGGTGTGTGCATGTGTCGGGAAATGTTTGTCAGTTAAGTGTAGGGACAACGTCGGGAACATTTGGGGAAAAGTCTAGCAAGGGGGCAACTTTTCCACATTTCCCCCCTCCTCTGAAGACTCGACACAGGGGTGGCGAGACAGGTGGTCAGCAACCAGGTTGTGCTTCTCTGGCCTGTACACAACCTCAAACTTAAAGGGCTGCAAAGCTAAAAACCATCTTGTTACCCTCGCATTAGTGTCCTTCATCTGGCCTAACCATTTCAATGCTCGGTGGTCAGTTTCAAGCACAAAGTCTCTACCCAGAAGGTAATAACGGAATGTGTCCAAGGCCCACTTCACCGCGAGACACTCCAGCTCGACAGCTGAGTATCGGGTCTCTCGTGGGAACAGTTTGCGGCTAATGTAGGCGACTGGCCGCTGCTGGTCACCTTCCCCCTGGAGTAGGACCGCCCCCAGCCCAACACCAGAGGCGTCAGTTTGGACTGTCCAGGGCTTTTCAAAGTCAGGGCTCTTCAAGACTGCATCGCTGCACAGGGCCTCCTTCAGCTCTGTGAAGGCCCTCTCGTGCGGCTCCTCCCACCTGACCCTTGCTGACCCAGACTTTCTGGTCAGGTCAGTGAGCGGCGCCGCCATGGTGGCAAAGTTAGGCACAAAGCGCCTGTACCACCCGGCAAGACCCAAAAAGGACCTCACATCCTTCTTGGTTTGAGGCCGAGGGGAGTTGCGGATGGCCTCAAGCTTGTCAGTTTGTGGGCGGATCACACCGTGGCCCACAATGTGACCAAGGTAACGCACCTCGGCCTGAGCAATGGTGCATTTCTTTGGCTGGATCGTCAGCCCAGCCTCGTGGACGCGTCGGAAGATCTCCGCCAGCTGTTCCACGTGCTCCCTCCAGGTGGCACTGTGGACCACGATATCATCCAGGTAAGCACCAGCAAAGGCTCCAGTCCCTTCCAGCACGCGGTCCATGAGCCGCTGGAAGGTGGCTGGCGCTCCCTGGAGACCGAAGGGCATCTTCGTGAATTGGAACAGCCCACGGGGTGATCGGAAGGCAGTGTAGGGTCTGGCCTCCTTGGCCAGTGGGACCTGCCAGTACCCTTTGCTCAAGTCGAGCGTCGTGATGAATCGGGCCCCACCCACACGTTCGACCAGCTCCTCGAGCCGGGGCATGGGATAGGCGTCGAAGTGGGTCTGGGCGTTGACTTGGCGGAAGTCCACACAGAACCGCATGGTGCCGTCCTTCTTAGCCACCAGGACAATGGGGCTACTCCAAGCGCTGTCTGAGCGCTCGATGACGCCCAGTCGCTCCATCACCCGCAGCTCCTCCTGGAGTGCAGGCTGTAACCGCTCCGGAACCCGGTACATTCGTTGGCGTTTCGGGGTGGTCTCTTTGAGTTGGATGGGGTGCTCAGCCAGAGACGTTGTCCCAGGCTGCTCGGTGAACAGGCCCTCCGGGATGACGGCCCGCAGCTCCTCCTGTTGCTCTGTGGTGAGGTGGGAGAAGTCTGGTTCCCCTGCTGCGCAGTCAGTGGGGAAAAACTGCTCAGGGGTGTCGTACTCTTCTCTCACGGCTTGCACCATGAGCTGGTCACTCACCGGCGGCTCTCGGTCGTGGTACTCTTTTAGCAGGTTTATGTGGAACACCTGCTGCGGCTTCCTCCTCCCAGGCATGTCCAGCTCGTAGGTGGCTGGCCCCATCTTCCGGCTGATGGTGAAGGGCCCCTGCCACTTGGCCAGCAGCTTGTTCTCCTCTGTTGGCAGGAGCAGGAGAACTTTCTGGCCGGGCTGGAACGTGCGCTGTCGGGCAGACTTGTCATACCAGCTGGACTGGGTCTGTTGAGCGTTCTCCATGTTTTCTCGCACCAGGTTCGCCATCTCCTCCATCTTCTCCCTCATGGCGATGACGTAGGTGAGAACGTTGGTGGTAGTGGCGCTCGGTGACTCCCAGGCATCCCTCAGCAAATCCAGAGGCCCCCGCACCTGTCTCCCATACAAGAGTTCAAAGGGCGAGAACCCGGTGGAGGCTTGGGGTACCTCACGGTATGCAAACATGAGGTAAGGGAGCCAGCGATCCCAGTCCTTGGCATTGGCACCCACGAACTTTCGCAGCATGCTTTTGAGGGTCTGGTTGTACCTCTCTACCAGCCCGTCTGTCTGCGGGTGGTAGGGAGTGGTCCTAATACCCCGTATCCCTAACAACCGGTAGACTTGCTTAAGTGTGTTTGAGAGGAAGGCAGTGCCTTGGTCAGTTAAAATCTCCTGTGGGATCCCTACCCTTGAGAATAACTGTAGGAGTGCTGGGGCAACGGTTCTGGCTGTGACTTTACGGAGTGGAAAGGCTTCGGGATAGCGGGTGGCATAATCACAGATAACGAGAATGTATTTGTGACCTGTCTGTGTGCGCTCAAGGGGACCAACTATATCCATAGCTATCCTGGTGAAGGGGACTTCAATGACAGGAAGTGGCTGTAGGGGGTATGGCTTAACCTTCTGTTTGCTGGTGAGCTGACAGGTGAGGCATGTCTTGCAGTGAGTGTGAACGTCAGTATATAAGCCGGGCCAATAAAATCTACTAGAGATTCTCTGCAGGGTCTTCACACTACCCAAGTGACCTGCCCATGGGATGTCATGACCCAGTTTGACAATGTTAGGTCTCAGGCTAGTGGGGATAACGAGCTGCTCAGTGCCGCCACCTTCTGGCTGGTGGTACAGCAAACCGCCTTTAGCAAAATAGTATTCCCCAGAGAGGGATTTGGGCTGGCCTGTGCTCAAACCGTCAATCTCGGTAGCTTTGGTAAACAATTCTTTGAGTGACTCGTCTTGCTCTTGTAGCAACTTCAAATCATGGGGCACATCCCAAACATCTTGAGCTGCAGTGGGGGGTACATCCTGCTCTGCACTAGTCATAGACTCAACTTGGCGAATGAGCTTCTCACGCCGGCGCTGATGCCGGGCCTTGCGTGGCCTGTGTGTGTCAGGGGGCGTAATCTCATCATTACAGTAGGGTAACATCTCACAGAGCTTTTGAGTCTCTGCTTCATCATCGGCCACTCTTTTAGTCTGGGATCTGGTCACAACCATACTTATGGGTGAAGTAGACTGCACCAGCTCTGGCAAAATTGCAACATCTTGGCCCAACACTACGGGATGATGGAGGCCCTTCACTACTCCGGCTTTGAGAGTGTATGTGTGGTCATGGACACGCAGACATATTTCAGCTAGGGGGTATCGGTGCTCGTCGCCGTTTACACATCGCACCCGTAGGCATCCCCCGGTCAGCATCCCTGGCTGATCAACCAGGTGGGGTTGCACAAGCGTCTGGGTGCTTCCTGTGTCTAAAAGGGCTCTAGCTGCTCTACCATTTACAGTAACATCAACAGTTTGCACTCTGTTATGGAGTTCGGGCAGACTAGTAGTGGTGACCTGCGCCCTGGGGCCAAAACGACGTGATCGGGGTGGTTCGGGGCAGTTGCGCATAAAATGTCCAGGCCTATTACAATTATGACACAATGGCTCAGGGCGTGTGGGTGCTGACTGAGTGGGTGCCGGTTGTCTATGTGGAGATGCTCTTGGTGTGTGAGGTGGTGTGTGGCTACCTTGACCCCTACTCTGCTCCCCACCCCTAGGACCAACTCCCGTACCATAGCCCGCAGACTTACCCCTCTCTGCAGGTTGGCTGAAGCCCTGGTAGCGGAAGTCCTTCGGTCCCCGGCGGGCGGCGAGGTAGGCGTCCACCAGTTCAGCTGCTCGCTGTCCGGTCTGTGGATCATGCTCCTTGACCCACACTCGCACCTCAGGAGCCAACGAGCGCAGGAACTGCTCCAGAATCAAAGTCTCTCCGATCTCCTCCACAGTCTTCTCTGTGGGCTTCATCCACTTGGTGTAGAGGTCTTTTATCCGGTTGTAGAACTCACGGGGCGTCTCACCAGGCTGGATGCGAGGGTCCCGGAACCTCTGGCGGTAGACCTCGTTGTTTATCTCGAACTTGGCCAGGATGGCGTCCTTCACTTTGATGTAGTCTCTGGCATTTGCAGGATCCATGGCCACGTATGCGGCTCTCGCCTTGCCCGTCAGGTAGGGCACCAGGAACGTGGCCCAGTCAGCAGGGGCCCACTGGTATGCAGCAGCGAGCCTCTCGAACGTGGTCATGTACTGCTCGACGTCATCTCCCTCCTCCATCTTGGGCACTGACGCTCGGGTCCAGGTCGCTGGGGCTGGTCCTCCTTGGTTCATCACATGGTGCTGAGGGGCTGCAGCCATCGACAGGGAGGCTGGCGGCGTAGCAGGCTGGCTACTCAGGCCAGCAGGGACCGTCACGGGATGTGCAGCAGGCGGCACCACAGGAACAGCAGCAGGAGGGGCCGCAGCAGAGGCGACGACAGCAGGCGGCGCAGCGGAGGCGACAACAGCAGGGGGCGCCGTGGAGGCGACGACAGCAGGGGGCGCCGTGGAGGCGACAACAGCAGGCGGCCCAGCTGAGGCGACAACATCAGGCGTGGCGGAGACAGCAGCATCAGCAGGCGTTGCAGAAGCGACTCCAGGGTCGGCCACCGGAGCTGCAGCGGGAACTCTTGTCCTCATCTCTTCCAGTTCACCGTGGACAGTGTGGAGTTGGACCTGGACGTTCCTCCATCTCTGCTCCTGTTTGATGGCCTCCTTCTCCTGGTTGCTCACGGCCCTCTGGAGCATCTTGAACATGGAGGCGAAGTCGGGTGCATCACTCACTTTCTCCCCGTCTGCTTCCTGCCCCAGGTCTTCAACTCCTGTGCCACCATCTTCTTCTTCTTGGCGGGTGGACATCAGCCTGCCAGTGTCTTTCAACCGCCGGTACGCCACTTTCACTATGCACTTGGGCGCGTCTAGTCAACCTTTCTCTCAGTGCCTTTAGGGGGCGCCACAATCCCACCGCTGCCACCACGTGTGAAGAATGAGACCTCGCGGTCCAAACTCACAAAAAGGGATGCGCGCTCTTTTAGGCAACCAAGGTAAAAGGAGACAGACGGACCACAGACAAGTGCAGATTTTGTGCTAGGAGTGCTGGTTTATTTACAGTGCTCAAAAGTGATAAACAAAAACTTTCAAAAAGGCTACAAACAAAAAAATCAACACGAGGGTTGTTCAAACTGAAAGGATAAACTTCAAAATAATCAATACAGAACTAATCGGGAATCAAAGGGTTAAATGTCCACAAACCAGTACTCTCTCTCGCTCAGCCTCACAGCAAGCTGCTCTCCCTGCGCCGCTCTCACCAGAATGGCAAAAGCGCCGCCTATTTATGGGACTACCCATTAGTCACGTCACTCAGAAATGGCGGGAGAGTAGTGCACAAATCAATTAACACAATAAAGAAATAAATCATAACAAAACTAAACATACCATAATCCTAATAACATTACAAATATTTTCAGTTATCAAAAATATATTTTCTTCTTTCCTATCGCTAGTTTGGAACCCTAACTGCAATTACCAAACGCGTCATCAAAACAAAAATACAAAAACATTGCAACTCTGACATTTCGGGTTTCTCGGGGGACCATTGATGGCGGGACACGCAACAGGGAAGTGAATGCGTTCAGTGTAGGTGCTATGGCGTGGGATTACAGGTGCGTGTGGTTGAAATGTTTGATGGAGCAAAGCCAGCGGGTACCTCGCGGCTTGCGGAGATGTTGTGGATGAAAAACTGGTAAGTACTGAAATGTTTGCGCTGCTACATGAGGGTGAAATATGAATGGGTTCAAAACGCGCTAAACCGGTATCGCGTGTAATGAACTTGCCGGGTGTCGCGTGTAGGTGTGTGCATGTGTCGGGAAATGTTTGTCAGTTTTCTGTAGGGACAATGTCGGGAACATTTGGGGAAAAGTTTAGCAAGGGGGCAACTTTTCCACACACACACACACACACACACACACACACACGACAAATAGATAATGGTGAAACACAAACATGAAAGCTTGAAGATACACATCCTCACCCCTCACTTCCGTACCATGTACAGCTCCAGGCCTTTTTATTAGAATACCATGAAAAAGTTGATTTATTTCCATAATTCCATCAATAATGTTAAACTGTCATGGATTGTAGATTCATGGCCCAGTTTTTAACTATTCCAATAATTAATTTTTTTCTTTTTATATACGTTGGCCTTCCAGCTCAAAAAACCCATGAATTGGGGAATTCGCATTATTAGAATATTGTTATAAAATCACATTTTTCTTCATCAAAATTCGGGTCACATTAAATCAGTTGAAATTTGGTACTTTCTACATAACATGCAATGGTCAATACTTGGTTAGGACATTCTCTGGAAGACTCTTCAATATACCCTGTAGATTTCCATGCCACGTTTTGGCGCTAACGCACCAGTTTAATTCTAAATAACCAGAAATGAAACCCCATTCATTTTCAATGGGGTTTCATTTCTGGTTATTTAGAATTAAACTGGTGAGTTAGCGCCAAAACGTGGCATGGAAATCTACAGGGTATATTGAAGAGTGAAGTGTGGGGCACCAGGTCAACAAACAAGAACAGCTGACAGCAAAGCATCAAGGATATCTGGGCTTCCATAACTCCCATGCACTGTTTTTGCCATTGACTTCAATGTTAAACGCATCATGGCCATTATGAAGACAGAGAATGTCCTAACCAAGTATTGACCATTGCATGTTATGTAGAAAGTACCAAATTTCAACTGATTTAATGTGACCCGAATTTTGATTAAGAAAAATGTGATTTTATAACAATATTCTAATAATGCGAATTCCCCAATTCATGGGTTTTTTGAGCTGGAAGGCCAACGTATATAAAAAGAAAAAAAATAATGATTGGAATAGTTAAAAAAACTGGGCCATGAATCTACAATCCATGACAGTTTAACATTATTGATGGAATTATGGAAATAAATCAACTTTTTCATGGTATTCTAATAAAAAGGCCTGGAGCTGTATGTACGTGCTGCTGACACACAGGCACAGACACGCGCACACGCTCACACACACACACACACACACACACACACACACACACACACACACACACACACACCCTCACCTCCATGCTTATGTAGTAGTATGTGTTGACGTATGCGGCTCCCCCCAGAAGTCCCTCATAGAAGACGATGGCAAAGACGATCCACACACTCGTCATGAAGGAGTAATACACACCTAGAGTCAACACCACTGCATTCACACACTGCACACACACACACACACACACACACACACACACACACACACACACACACACACACACACACACGTCATGAAGGAGTAATACTCACCTAGAGTCAACACCACCGCATTCACACACTGAACACACACACTTACACACCATGAAGGAATAATGTATTTTGGGGGGCTTTTTGGCTATTATTATAAATGACAGTGTGAGAGTAGACAGGAAATGATTGGGAGAGAGAGATGGGAAATGACCCCGGCCGGACTCGAACCTGCGCGACAGACACACACACACAATGAAGGAGTAATACACTCCTACAGTTAAAATCACTACACACACATCACAATTGTATCTCTTTTATCTTATATTATCTCTTTCTATTTCTATTGATTTTGGGCATTATTTGCCTTATGGACAAAGGACAGTAGACGATGGAGAGAAGAAATGATTGGGTAAAGAGGTGTGTGTGTGTGTGTGTGTGTGTGTGTGTGTGTGTGTGTGTGTGTGTGTGTGTGTGTGTGTGTGTGTGTGTGTGTGTGTCTGACCTGTAGTGCAGACAGTACTCCAACCCAGCGGATCTTGAAGCAGAACAGCGAAGACCGAGACACCAACACACCGACCTGGTACAGTGTCTGGTACCTTAAACACACACACACACACACACACACACACACGTATACACGTATACACACCACACACACACACACACCAGAGTCATCACACCCACCTGGTTCTCTCTCTCTCTCTCTCTCTCTCTCTCTCTCTCTCTCTCTCTCTCTCTCTCTCTCACACACACACACTGTGTCTTTCTTACCATCTGTACTGCTGTGCGTGTGTCAGGGCGGAATCTGGGAAGAACAACAACTCCAACTGCAGAAGACACACACACACACACACACACACACACACACACACACACACACACACACACACACACACACACACACACACACACACACACACACACACACACACACACACACACACACACACACGTTCAGAACACAAACTTACAGGAGAGTATACTCAACAAACACACTCACACTCCTCTCATGGGGCACCTTTCACTTTCACTCAGACATACACGCGCACATGCGCACACACGCACACATACACACACACGCACATCATACTCACCAGTCCTTGGTTGATGAAGTACTCAGCAAAGTAAACCACCGCAAGAGGCACAATGAACCTCATCAGGCCCTACACACACACACACACACACACACACACTGTATAAACTGAATGTACACACAAAAGTATTCTCTCCCCATCACATAGACAAACACACACTCATCTTGACGATGACCAGTTTCGCATGCACACACACACACACACACACACACACACACACACACACACACACACACACACACACACACACACACACACACACACACACACACACACACACACCTTGATGATGATCAGTTTCTCTGTGCAGGTGAGGCCTCCTGTCTTCACTACTATGGGGTGGAGTGAAATATAACACTATTATATTTCTATTACCATTATATTATTCATTATTTTCAAATATAATATTTATTTTTCATCACATTCATATTATTGCTAATACTCTCCTTACTGTTATCATAACTACTATTGTTATTCATCATCGTATGATTGCGTGATTGGTCACCTGGGCTGTCCGTCATGTCTGGATCCTCTCCTGGTTCCTCATCCTCGTCCTCAATGAGTGGTCGGTGTTCACGGGAGACCACGCCCACCCCCACCCCGGCGCAGCAGCCCTGGTCCCGCCCCCTTGAGCTCCACTGGGGGAAGGAGGGCGGGAACAGCAGCAGGAAGTAGTAACTGGAGCAGGAAGACAAAACAAACACTTTAGAACAAGGGCAGGGAACCTATTTCATTCGAAGGGCCACTTCAAATTCCTCCGAGGACCGTAAAAGTCCTCAGAGGGTCATACTATGAACACAAACCAGGATTTCCCCTGCACTTAAGGCCTATATTGAAGGCAGCCACCTTTACAACAGACCCCACCTTCTCCAAGTCCCCTGAATAGAACTTAATTGTATTGCAAATGTAATTTCTAAGTTTCCTTTACAAAACATGTCACCTTTCATGTGAAGCTGCATAACATTCAAATTATATTGGGGTCAGATAAAAGGGCTTTAAGCAAATGGCCCTTGAGACATACGTAGGTTCCCCACCCCAGCTTCAGAATAACAAGCTCTTTAGAAGCGCTATTAACACGTTTATTAATGAAGTAATTATAAACAAAACATTTAGAAATGTTTGTAATTGCGAAAGAAGAACCATACAGAAGATCTCCTAAACGGGGGTTCACCTGACGCCACATGGATCCCAGAAAAGTATGGGCTCGATTTATCTTACTCTACTAACATGAAAGTGGGAGGAGTCAACGAGGAAGTGGGAGGAGTCAACGAGGTGAGAGACACTGCCCACTCTAGTCACTGATCTCTATAAATGGATTGTTTGCATCCTATCGTTACGATGCGCAAGGATTCAAAGCAGAGATTTTGATAGGAAGGTGAGATGGGACAACCATGTAATCGTACATAGAAATTAACGGTGAAGATCCGTAACGCAAATATGGAGTCTACCCGCACATCTCCCGCCTTTCTGGTAACAAGAGCCAATGTGCCTGCTGAGCTGCGGTGCCAGTGATCCAATCATCTGGCTGCATCGGCGCACGCGAAATGATGCGCATGCTCAGTTGTGAAAAGCCGTTGCTCTCGTGCCGTTACGGAACTACTGTGCCTGCGCTCTGTCAAAAAAAACGTGAGAAAAGTGGCTTAAAAAGCTTAGTTTTGACTCGGCGGTTTTCACAACCGCTGGGTTCTACCCCGTCCTATACTCAGTTTCCCCATTCATTTTTCCCATTGACTCTCAGATCTGGTCTACATAATCGCGAAATAGCACCGCGAAGGCATCAACAAGATGGCCGCCATCTGTCCCGTCTCGATCTAAACCGTCTCTGGTCAAAGAGCGAGCATCGACATTGTGAAGGGCCTGACTGCCATAGCCATGAGCCAATAGCCTTATGTTTTGAACTCATTGACACGATGGTGAGCCAATAGGATGATGTACTGGCCTAATTGACATGGCAGTGAGCCAACTGCATATTGACGACTGACTTGATTGACATGACAGTGAACCAACTGCATATCAACGACTGACTTGAATGACGTCGCAGCGAGCCAATAGGATGCTGAGTACTGATGCACTAACCTGAGTGACATAGCAGCGGGGACCAATAGCATGATGAGCAGGGTGAGTTGAGGAGAGAGTCCCGCCTGCGTCAGGCCCGAGTAAAGCAGAGCTCCGCCCACTCCAGCCCCCCCTGTACCAGAACCCCACCCACTCAAAACCGACCTATAGGAGACAAGCAAGCAGAGATATTACTTAGAGTAGAGTAGAGTAGAGTAGAGTAATTTGTATTAATCCTGAAGGAAATTCAGGGAAAAGAGAAGGGAGGGCAGTGGGAGGGGAAGAGAGGGAGAGGAAGAGAGAGAAAGAAGGAGAGAGAGAGACACACAGAGAGAGAGAGAGAGAGACAGAGACAGACAGAGAGAGAGAGAGAGAGAGAGAGAGAGAGAGAGAGAGAGAGAGAGAGAGAGAGAGAGAGAGAGAGAGAGAGAGAGGCAAAGAGGCAAAGAGGATGTATCTTTTGTAACTGATTACCACTGATATATCTTCTTACAACACCCCTCCACCCCAACGCACACACACACACAGAAGATCTAATCATCACTGCTGTTCACAGAATTGAGAAAATTCAACTGAAATGGATAAACATCTTTTTAAAAAAACACACGAAGACACATTCAAACACACACACACAGTAGAAGTACAGAGTGCATACACACAAGTACAGAGACACAAAAATATAAATGTGTAAATACAAGCTGGTTAACTGTGAGTGTGGGTCTGCATGCATGTGCATGCGTGTGCGTGTGTCCCAACCATGTCCTAATGTTTAGTTGGTCTCGGTATCAGAGAGTTGCAGGTTCAAATCTAAAAATGTATGCAGTCTCCCCTCACACCATCATCCTGAAGTGCCCTTGAGCAAGACACCTACCTATGCCTACATGAACAAGGATCCAATGACCTACAATGTGTGTGTGTGTGTGTGTGTGTGTGTGTGTGTGTGTGTGTCTGTTTCTGTGTCTGTGTCTGTGTGTGTGTGCGCGCACAGGTCAGGTGTGTGTGCACACGCACGTGTGCACAGATGTGTTTGTGTGTGTATGTGTGTGTGCCTGCGTGCATGATTAGGCCTTGCTGGTGAAAATAACAATTTAAACACATCTAGAATATTTATCCAACTTCAGTTAGTCATTTAGGTGGAGGATATTGGTCACAGTCCCTGGAGCAATGTGGGGTCAGATCTCTTGCTCAAGGTCACCTCAGCTATGGATGAGGGTGCTAAGACACCAGTCACATTCTACCTACTCACATCTATTAACCATTATGCCATGGTGTTAGTGTACCTGTCACACTACCGTGTGTGTGTGTCTATGTGTGTGTGTGTGTGTGTGTGTGTGTGTGTGTGTGTGTGTGTGTGTGTGTGTGTGTGTGTGTCTATGTGCCTGTGTGTTTGTGTGTTTGTGTGTGTGTGTGCACCCGTGTGCATGTGTTTATGTGAATGTGTGTGTGTATGTGTATCCATGTGTCTCTGTGTGTGTGTGTGTGTGTATGCGTATGTGTATGAGTGTGTGTGTGTGTGTGTGTGTGTGTGTGTTTCTATGTGTCTGTGTGTGCGTGTATGCGTGTGTGTTTGCCTGTGTGTGTCTGTGTCTATGTGTCTGTGTGTCTGTGTGTGTGTGTGTCTATGTGTCTATGTGTGTCTATGTGTGTCTATGTGTCTCTGTGTGTGTGTGTGTGTGTGTGTGTGTGTGTGTGTGTGTGTGTGTGTGTGTGTGTGTGTGTGTGTGTCTATGTGTGTGTCTGTGTCTATGTGTCTGTGTGTGTGTGTGTGTCTATGTGTCTGTGTGTGTGTCTGTGTGTCTGTGTGAGTGTGAGTGTGTGTGTGTGTGTGTGTGTGTGTGTGTGTGTATGTGTATGTGTGTGTGTGTGTGTGTGTGTGTGTGTGTGTGTGTGTGTGTGTGTGTGTGTGTGTGTGTGTGTGTGTGTGTGTGAGTACCTGTCGAAGAAGACTGTGAGCGACAGGAAGGTCAGCTCCCCCAGGCCTGAACTCACACTGGCAAAGATGACTCCTACACACACACACACACACACACACACACACACACACACACACACACACACACACACACACACACACACACACACACACACACACACACAGGTGAATAGGACAGTCACACAAATGTGCACCCCCCCCACACACACACACACACACCCGAATGACACAAATGTCACACAAATGTGCATGCACACACACATACACACGCACACACTAATGACCCCTACACACACACACACAAACACGTGAATAGGACAGTCACACAAATGTGCACCCCCCCCACACACACACACGAATATGACACATGCACACATACACGTACACATGAATGAATGACATACACACACACACACATGCGAACACACACAGGCCTGAGTTCACACAGAACAAAATGACCCCAGCATGGACACAGAAACACACACAGTCTTGCAAACAGAAACACACACACTCTTGCACACAGAAACACACACACTCTTACACAGTTAACTTCAGATGGAGTCAGATAGATGTATCATACGCTTCTCAGAACCACAGCTTATCTCTGACACACACACACACACACACACACACACACACACACACACACACACACACACACACACACACACACACACACACACACACACACACACACACACACACACACACACACACACACACACACACACACACACACACACACACAACACTATATTTATCACAATCTTTGATATACTTCCAATGAAATTTAAGCATTTCAGCATTTAAGCAACACAAGCATGCACGCACAAACAAGCACGCAAATGCAAACACAATCAAACACAAGCTCTTACGGTACGCACATACATACAAACACACACACACACACACACACACACACACATACACTCAAACAAACACATACACACTCACAGTATGTACACACACACATACACACACACACACACACACACACTCCATGAAGTGCTCAATCAATTCTCAGAACTGAAGAAAGTTCAGCTGAAATAGATCACCATCTTAGACACACACACACACACACACCCAGCAGATATCAATCAGACAGAGCAAGACACACGCGCATGCAAGCACGCAAGCACGCACGCACGCACGCACGCAGTTCAGATGGATGATTTGTTTGAAAGGCCGAAAAAGATGGATAATGAACACTGTGTTCAAAGTATTCACCCGTAACTCAATGAGTACCTTAAATTAAATACAGTGACACGTAGACAACTGCTGTCCGACATATTTTGTCTTCTGTACTTGTTCACTCTGTGTGCTCTGTGTGTGTGTACATGAGTACATGTGTGTGTTTGTGTACACTGTCTGCAGAATTTTTAGGCATTTAAGATAATGACAGAGCCGCACACCGTTGATCCAAATTCTTTCTGTCGGGTGCAGGCTCAAAACGTGAAGTTCATGTAAGGTAATGAAAGAACCGCACACTGTTGAACCCCGTTTTACTCCACAAGAATAAAGACGGAGTAAAAGGGAGCTCAACAGTGTGCAGGTCTTTCATTACCTTACATGAACTTCACATTTCGAAACCTGCATCCGTCAAAAAGAATTTGGATGTGCGTGAGATTGGACTCAACATTTTTAGGCAAACATATACTTTGACCATATCGTCTATTTTATGCACGTTTTCTGGACCTAGATGCCATGCTGACCAATCCTTTGTATTGGAACGAGTGGCTCAAGACAGATCACCGCCACCTTTATCAGCATATCGGTGCAATCAATTGGTGACAAGGCAATACGCACATTATCCTGTGGGTGGCGGTAACATCTATTCGAAATATCAGGATAGCGGCCCAAGACGACGGTGTGCAGGGTTGGGCCACGCCAAAAGGCGTAGCGTAGCATCTAGTGTTCATATCTATGGGGTCTACTGGGAAGAATACAGTCAAGGCTGGACAAACGCACAGGCTGCAGCCAAGGGGGGCCCACCTGCCAAGGCCCCCCCCTGATAGGCCTAAAGTGAAAAATGGCAGAATTGTGACGATTGTGACAAATTGAAAAATTTATCTTTTGCATTGAGTACAGTTAGTAGACAAGTTATCAATAATTCCTAGCTCGTAATTAACATGCTTGTCGTGAAATGTGCCTTCGGGGGGTGTGGGCACACCAACCTGCTGCACCTAGGGTAAGAGAAGTAAGAGCACTTCTACCAGAGAGAGTAGAGAGAGAGAGGTTCCATTGTCCCATTGTTTCCGGGTTCTATTATTGCAAGGGGGAGGGGGGGGGGAATCCCCCTTTAGGCAGACCTAGGCAGACCTAAGGACTGTTCTATTCAATGCTAGGAGCATTATGACACGCCCCTTTAGGCAGACCGGAACCTGGTCATGTTAGGTGCCCATAGCAACCTATTACATTGGCATATCTCTATATACTTAAAGAATCTCTGCTTCTACTGTACATACCTTTAATGCAATAGGATGTAATGTAATGCCCTTCTCTTACCCAGAATGCATCTCTATAGTGTTTCTTACCCAAAATGCTTTGCCAGACGCTCACAGAGAAGGACGCCACCAGGAAGCTGGCCGTAGCCGTGGCGATACACACCAACACACGGACTCTACAACACACACACACACACACACACACACACACACACACACACACACACACACACACACACACACACACACACACACACACACACACACACACACACACACACACACACACACACACACACACACACACACAGATTATCATGCCAAAATACAAAATCTACAAACCCCATACAGAGGTTAAAAACAAAACAATGCACTAGCCAACTCAAAACCACATCAAGACGAGTGTTAGTGTGTGTCTGTATGTGTGTGTGTGTGTGTGTGTGTGTGTGTGTGTGTGTGTGTGTCTGTCTGTCTGTCTGTATTTTCTTACCCATAAGGCACGGCGTGGATGAAGAACGGGGCCGTGAGTTTGATGACAAGAGTCGGGAGGATATCAGCCAACAGCACGGCCTACACACACACACACACACACACACACACACACACACACACACACACACACACACACACACACACACACACACACACACAGTAAAATTCAACCAGGTATGGCCATTATAAGTCTATTAATCTGTGTGTGTGTGTGTTTGAGCGTGCGTGCGTGCGTGCGTGCGTGCGTGCAAGCATGCTTGTGTGTGACTGTAGTAGAGGTGTGTGTGTATGTACAGTATGTAGAGTAGAGTAGAGTAGAGAAACTTAATTGATCCCCAGGGGGAAATTCAGGAAATTGTGTGTGTAAGAGAGTGATGGTCGGACTCTTTTCGAACAGATACCTTTGAGACAGACAGATATCAGTGTGTGTGTGTGTGTGTGTGTGTGTGTGTGTGTGTGTGTGTGTGTGTGTGTGTGTGTGTGTGTGTGTGTGTGTGTGTGTGTGTGTGTGTCTGTGTGTGTGTGTGTGTGTTACCGCTGTGGACGTGGGGTTGCAGTCATATCGGCCGCTGCTGTTACTGTGAGGCTCCGGATGAGATGGAGGGAGAGAGGATGGAGGAGTCTGGAGGAGAGAGATGGAGAAAACAAGAGGTACAGAGGTGGAGAGAGAAATGGAGGGGGTGGAGAGAGAGAGGGGGGGGGGTAAAGAGGAGGAGAATAAATATAGAGATAAGATAGAGATAGACATAGAGAGAGAGAGAGAGAGAGAGAGAGAGAGAGAGAGAGAGAGAGAGGGAGGTCCTATGACCAGGTCAATCTCTCCGATGAGGTCAGGTCACCACTCTCTGCCTAATTTGGGCTAAGTGTCATGTGTGCTAGTCTAACTCTACTACTACTACGACTACCTAACATCAGGGCTCTAAATGACCCTTTTTTCTCCACCATCCAAAATGACTAGAATGTGTTACTAGCCAAAGACATACTAACTAATGGGTCAAAGTGAAATTTCACCAGCATATGATGCCACAATGGGACCACTATGGAAATAAGTCTTGGGACTTTTTGTGTACATTAGGGCTGGTAACATTACAAATTACACAAACAACACAAATTAAATTCGAATATGGGTCTTAAAATATGGTCCGAATATCGAATATATTCAAATATTATTATTAATCAATTAATATTTCTTCCCGCTGAGAAAATCCCGCAAAAAACGAGCCTACCTGCTCTCATATTAGCCAGCTGCTGAAACAAGGACCTGGCTTTACAGGATCCTTTTCTTTTTTGGTGCGCTGTGTGCAGTGGTGTGGGGTGATGAGATGTGACGAGTTTCAACATGAAGCCCTGGGCTGGCTAATGAGAGCCACTTTTAACGCTGGAGTCAGTGTCCCCAATAACTTTAACAACAGCATGAAGAAGAAACGCTTTGTTCATTTTACAGCCCTGCCTACTACTACTCTACTACACTAGCACTTTTCTGAAATGACTCGTGAACTAAAGACCAAATTGCATGGAGGTAGTAACAATCTTACAGATCGTCAAGGAAAAAAGAAAAGACTATTAAAATAGTTTTATTTACTTATTTATGTCTTCCATGAAAAGCATGAGAAACAAACGTATAGTACGTGCCTTCCCACAAACGAGAGAGAGTCTTTTCTTTCTCTCATTGTGTCTGTCATGTTTGGCAACGTGAATGTCTTGCTTGTCATGCCAATAAAACATAATTCAATTGAATTGAGACTCTCTCTCTCTGTGTGTGTGTGTGTGTGTGTGTGTGTGTGTGTGTGTGTGTGTGTGTGTGTGTGTGTGTGTGTGTGTGTGTGTGTGTGTGTGTGTGTGTGTGTGAAGATGAGCCATGTCATGTGACAGGCTAGTCAGCTAGTTTGAAGTGCTCATCATGTGACCTGACTGTCGTGTCAACACAACAGCCGCCACCTTTCAGACCAAAAGTTAGGCAAGATGAAGCGGTGCACTTTGGCCATGCTCTGACCTACTAACCTAACAACGACCAAAACAAGAACAAACAAGCAAATAAACAAACAACATGATAATGTGCCAGAGAGTCGCGCGCCTACCGGAAGTGTAGTGTTGTTGCCCTCCTGCTGCTGCAGAATGTCATGCGCCGCGCTCAGCATCACAACGTAGGCGAAGTTATTACACAGGCCCAGCAACCTGACACACACACACACACACACATACACATATCATATTCTATAATAGGAACCTGACTCCGAGAGTCACTCACAGGTCTAAACAAAACCACTTTGTACCAAAGCACATAATCGCATCTCATCATATCATGCATGCAAACAGTGATCTACTCACCAGAAACCAAGGACGTTCCTCCATTTAGCCACCCGTCCTGCACAATTAAAGAAACAGTTGGTGACTACAGCATCCCGACAACAGCACCCATGTCCCATGACAGCAGCAGCCATACACACACGCACACGCACACGCACGGTCACTGTAGCCTTAAATAGCGTGTCTTTCTCGCTCGCTCACCCTGTCTGTCTGTCGGCGGAGGGAGGTCTGCGTTCACACTACTGTGTTCCTCCATGCCTGATAAAGTAGCCAAGTAGGAGGATTTTGTCGGCTGCGAACCCGCCGCAGAAGGGGGCAAAACGTTTTTGCCAAACTCGGTGTCTTTCAGAGAGACCCCTACTACTACTTCAGTCAGCTAGAATCACAGGAGACGTGCATCAGTGACAGCTGACCAGGTGCTGTCTACTCAGTTAAAAAGAAACATAGCACGCTCAAAAAGCTCAGGCGACAAATAGTCTAGAAACTGCAACCGATACTAAGCCAGGCCAAACATCCGTTCGACCCGTTCCTCTTTCATAATAGCGACATACTCTTGTTGTCAGTACAAGGAAGAAATCGCTTGTCCGCAAAGTTAACTTGCCTGGCTGAAGCCAGTGTGTCTTCAAAATAAATCCGTGTCGATGGGTGGGTCTTTTATAAAGGTTCCGCGTGCTTGTCAACCAGGCGTAGGCCAATATCGTGTGCCCATTCTTTACAAATTCTTTACAAATGGCACTAACCTCGTTCTGTTAAAAAATTTCTTAATCCAAAGGCAAGTGGAGTGGGGTATGGTTGTTAGTTTGTCCACCAGTTTGTTTGGGAGGAAGGTTTTAAAGGCAGAGCTTATTCCATGAAGATCAGCTGAGCATAACTGGCTTACAGATTCGATAACAAAGCATGGAGAGCATAGCCCTGGTGTGAGTCAAAACTCTGTGTGTGTGTGTGTGTGTGTGTGTGTGTGTGTGTGTGTGTGTGTGTGTGTGTGTGTGTGTGTGTGTGTGTGTGTGTGTGTGTGTGTGTGTGTGTGTGTGTGTGTGTGTGTGTGTGTGTGTATGTGTCTTTGTGTGTGTGTGTGTGTCTTTGTGTGTGTGTGTGTGTCTTTGTGTGTGTACGTGCGTGTGTACGCGTGTGCGTGTGCGTGTGCGTGTACATACGTGTGGGGGGATGACAAGATGTGCTTCTGGACCAGTTTTTGTGAGTGAGTGCTAGGCTACCGACTTATAGAGATCGAGAGGGGTAGGGGGGCCATGTTTGATGGTTCAGGGACTATGGTGGGTAGGGCCGGATAAAGGTGGCCTGGGGCCCCTATAGGCTACAGCTTGCTGTGCCCAGGCAAATATTGTGACAAATTTACATAGATAGTGTCGTACTTACGAAGTAAGAATGAAAGATAACACGTCTACCAACTGTACTCAACAAGACAGATTCATTTTCCAGTATTGCATCTTGTCACAATTCTTTCAATTTTTCTCTCTTGGCCAACTGGGGGCCCATCTGGCAGGTGGCTTCAGCCATATCTAACCTGTGCATTAATGCGGCCCTGATAGTGGGGACTTCGGACAGCATGGAACAGTGAACTGGGGAAGTAACTGTTGACAGTGAGGTCATCACTCCTCCAGCTCCCTCAGCCTCAGCACTGGTTTTCCACTGGGGTTTGTGTTAAATCCTCTGCTGCAGGGGCAGAGCAGGGGGGGGGGGGGGCATAGGGGCCAGAAACCCCCGGCCTCACCACTTGGGGGGGGGCCCTGCCAGTGGCTTTCGATTGACAAACATCTTGTAGGGGCCCCATTCTACGATATTTCATGGGCCCAACGCCTATGACATATCACCCGCCCCCCCCTGACCCAATACCAGTGCTCCGCCCCTGCTCTGCTGTACACACTTGACTGTGTGTGTAAAATGTACATCTTATCATCATGTCTCATTTCTTTCTTCCTCTCTCTCTCTCTCTCTCTCTCTCTCTCTCTCTCTCTCTCTCTCTCTCTCTCTCTCTCTCTCTCTCTCTCTCTCTCTCACGCACACACACACACACAAACTCAAGTGCATAATGCACTCACACAAGTGCACGCCAACCATCTGCACACAGACACGCACGCACGCACGCACATGCACCACACCCAACAGGATAAGATCAATGTCACGTTCTGATGCCGCACGACAATGTGGCCTTATTCAGGGTGTGCATGTGTTCTGAGTGTTTGAATATGTGTGTATTTGTAGTTTTTCAGAGGAAATGTGTGTGTTTGTTTGCAGGCAGGCGCATGCGTGGTGTGTGTGGTCTGTGTATAAATGGAGAAGCTTGCATGTCTCCGTGTGTGTGTGTACACTTCACTCAGCAGAGATGGATTTTCAGAACCTGATTTGTTTCATCCTGTTACTCTACACAATCACAGGTAAGAGCAGTGCATGTGTGTGTGTGTGCCTGCGTGTGTGTGTGTGTGCGTGTGCGTGCGTGAGTGTGTGTGTGTGTGCGTGTGTGTGTGTGTGTGTGTGTGTGTGTGTGTGTGTGTGTGTGCATGTGTGCATGTGTGTGTGCGTGTGTGTGTTTGTATGTGTGTGTGTGTAAGAGAGAGAGACAGACAGACAGACAGACAGACAGACAGACAGACAGACAGACAGACAGACATGTAAGGTCTGCCGTGGGGGCTGGGGTCATTAGAGGTCGTTTTGAGTCTGTGTGAGTCTGTTTCATAGCAATGCTGAATTGTGATGTCACTAAAATTAAACTCTATAAGTATGTTTTTGTGTTTTAGGGTGCATTGTGTTTTGAGCAGTTAAATAGGATAAATAGTTGAATTGTTAAATGTTTTATGTCTTGCGTGTGGGGTGTTTACAGTTTTTATTTCAGTTGCACACAATTTTTAATTGAATCACCTTCCTGACCCCCCTGGAGCTCTGTCCTGTGTGCTACAGTACAGCCTGGGAACCACACACTCACAAAGGCAGTATGTTAGTATGCTCCCCACCAGCAGGGGAGCATCTTGCCACCAGGCAAGGCAGGCAGCCGCTTGGGGCCCCCAAGCCCCTAGGTAGAGAATAGATAGAGAACAGCCCACACTTTACCACAGCAGTAGCGGTTTTGGTTCAAATGTTCATTCTTTTGCATTTTTGCTTGGGGCCCCATCTGATCCTAGAATCGCCTCTGCCCACCAGGGGTGGAACTTAAAAAAAAAATCCCCACCAGTCACTGTGGCTGGTTCTAAAATCTACCAGTCACTCGCAATTTTTACCAGTCACCATTTTTACCCGTTCAACTGTTCCAGTTTATTCAACTGTTCCAAACATTGTAAAGCCAAGTAAGATCATTTTCTGATCAATACTTTCGTTTCAGAGGTCATAAATTCAGTTATTGGGATGCCAATAACTCTTTCCATTACCAATTTTCTTAAACCTTTGATGTTGGATGCTGCGTATAA
>NC_085873.1:31358131-31360631 GCF_034702125.1 Engraulis encrasicolus | reverse complement strand
GTCAGCCTAGCCACAACAATTTTTGGGGGACTATTCTCCATTCACCACCCAGTTTGCAAATGAGAAAATGACTTTACAATTGAGCTTTTGCGAGATATTGAAATACAAGGCTGTCTGCATATTGGAATGCACCCTGAGTGTGTGTGTGTGTGTGCATGCGGAACTGTGGACAGTAACACACACACCTAGCTCCTCACCGCAGCTCACTGCACGCGCGCGTGTGTGTGTGTGTGTGTGTGTGTGTGTGTGTGTGTGTGTGTGTGTGTGTGTGTGTGTGTGTGTGTGTGTGTGTGTGTGTGTGTGTGTGTGTGTGTGTGTGTGTGTGTGTGTGTGTGTGTGTGTGTGTGTTGGTGCATTTCTGCATGTGTGCATACATGTGTGAGAATGTATTCTCATCCTGTGAGTGAGAAGAAAGGTCATTGTTTGTATGTCCACATACATGTGTTGAGTTGAGTCTGTGGTCTTTGTATATGAACTGCGTGTGTGCAGTTACATGCACAGGCAT
The DNA here is from genome assembly GCF_034702125.1 of Engraulis encrasicolus. NCBI lineage: Eukaryota > Metazoa > Chordata > Actinopteri > Clupeiformes > Engraulidae > Engraulis > Engraulis encrasicolus. Next base: position 31,360,126 of record NC_085873.1, on the reverse strand, counting down.
TTTGAGGGGCAGGTGCTTTGATCCAAAGAAAGGGCACCCCCCCAAAAAAATCATAATGGGATCATAATAGCCTAAGAACTTATACCCTCACTCTATCTTGATCGAGCTGTTAATGTGTGTGCGTGCTGATGTGTGTGCATGTGCATGGCTGCGTTCGTGTGTGCGTGCGTGCGCGCGCGCGTGTGTGTGTGTACATCTGTGCATGCATGCATGCGCGTGCGAGTGTGTGTGTAATCGAGATGTGATGGAGGAGAAGTCTTTTGCTTGTGTAGGGGATTTAAGTCTGCATAAATGTGTGTGTATGTGTGCATCTGTGCGTGCGCGCATGTGTGTGTGTGTGTGTGTGCATCTGTGCGTGCGTGCATGCGTGTGTGTGTGTATGTAATCGAGATGTGATAGACAATTCTTTTGCGTATGTGAGGGCTTTAAGTTTGCATATATAGCAAGTCTGAGTATATAAATGTGTGTGTGTGTGTGTGTGTGTGTGTCTGTGTGTGTGTGTGTCTGTGTGTGTGCACACATGTGCATGCGTGTGTGTTTGTGTGTGTGACTTTTGAAAGTTGCTTTGGTTATAAAGCGTCTGCCAAATGTAATGTAATGTAATGTAATGTAATGTGTGTGTAGTCAAGATGTGGTGGTGGAGAAGTCTCTTGCTCGTGTGGGAGAGCTGAGTCTGAGCAAGCCGACAGGCCAGGAGGTCCAACTAAAGCGTCTGGTGAGACATCCAAAGGTAGGAGTGTGTGTGTGTGTGTGTGTGTGTGTGTGTGTGTGTGTGTGTGTGTGTGTGTGTGTGTGTGTGTGTGTGTGTGTGTGTGTGTGTACACTACACCAATCTACCTTTGTGAGGCCACTGCTATTGGAGCACACCCACACGCTGGGGCCCTTCCTTCATGCGGGGCCCAAATCCTGGGAACCACATGTTTTGACCCCTTTTGCTGGGGTAGTTACTGGTAAAAGTAAAATTGGGAAAACATTTCCTCACTGACAGGTTAGGGTTGGGGATTGTTTTGGTTTGGGCCCAGTTTAGCATTATTTAGCTATTGTTAGGGTTAATATGAATGGAAGGCGTTCACAAAGATAGGAAGAGCCCCACAAGGGCCCATAAAGATATATAAGGTTAAGCTGTATTAGTGTGTGTGTGTGTTTAATATCACTTTGAGAAGTACATAACATTTTCCCAACATGACATTGATGAAGCTCGTGTGTGTGTGTGCGTGCGTGCCTGCGTGCCTGGGTATGTGTGTTCAGTTTCGTACTGATAAGGACGCAAAGTTGATGTACAACGACGTGGCTTTGGTGGAGCTGGCGGAGGAAGTGAAAGAGTCTGCTACCGTGAAACCGGTCAAGCTGGCGTCCACTGGTGACCACTTCAACACACAGTCAGAGTGCTGGGTGACTGGCTGGGGCTACACCGCATATAAGAGTAGGCAGCACACACACAAACACACACACACACACACACAAACACACACACACACACACACTGGAGACATGTCACTCAGAAACACACATGCAAACACACATGCACAGACAGAGGCACACGCAAACATGTGTGCCAACCCCCCCCCAACACACACATACATACAGTGCACTTCTGCCTAGCCCTCTGGGTGACCTATCCCCAGTGTGTGTGTTATGGCCCAACCTATATGGGCCGATACCGATATTTATGGAAATGGGAGGCCAATAACCAATATCTACAACCGATATATAGAAAAATATTCATAATAAAATACAATTGGGGGGCGCTGCAAGGCCCCCCACATTTGGGCTTGCATGCCCATGGGGACCCCGGTACTATATAATAATTAACTTTTATGTCAGATGTCAGAAAAGATACAGTCAAAATCACATAGGCCTATATTTCTTTAGTTATATTGCAATAGTAGTTTACTTCAAGTAAATAATGCACACTGAAGCAGGTATAACCACAGCCCTTCTTCCTAAAAAAATACTGTGTAACCACTGGACAAACTCCCCACAGAGCGGCCAGCT